>NW_025335268.1:91327114-91343461 GCF_004798865.1 Varanus komodoensis
ACCTGGAGAAGTACTTCTGCCCCAGATCTTAAAGGGTGGGCAGGCACATATGGAAGGAGATGCTACTTCAGGCCCTAAGCCGTTTAGGGCTTTATAGGCCATCACCAGCACCTTAAATCGGACCGAGGCTTCAACTTGAAGCCAGTGTAAGTGGAATAGGGCCGGCATTGTATGTTCATACTTGCCGGTCCCTGTTAATAACCTGGCGGCTCTATTCTGGACCAATTGAAGTATCCGGACTGTCTTCAAAGGTAGCCTCACATAGAGTGCATTACGGTACTCCAATTGGGAAGTTACCAGGGCATGGGTCACTACTGCCAGGCACTGCCCATTCAGACGGGCACAGTTGATAGATCAGCCAAAGCTGAAGGAAAGCACTCCTTGCCACTGCCACCACCTGGGATTCCAGGGACAGCTCCGGGTTGAGGAGCACTCCGAAACTGTGCCCGTCTTTTAGGGGGAGTGCAACCCTGTCCAGAACAGGATTAGAAACACCCGGGAAGTTAAACTGCCTATCCGAAGAACCTCTGTCTTATCTGGATTAAGCTTCAATTTATTGGTCCTCATCCAGCCCATCAACCCGGCTAGGTACTGGTTCAGGACCTCCACTGCCTCACCTGGATTCAATGTAAAAGAGAGGTAGAGCTGGATGTCATCAAGGTATTGATGACTCTGCAGCCCAAACCTCTGGATGAACTCTCCAGAGGTTTCATGTAGACGTTAAACAGCAAAGGGGACAAAATGGATCCCTGTGGTACTCCATGGCATAACTGCCATGGTGCAGAGCCATAGTCCCCCAGCACCACCTTCTGGAATCGGCCATTGAGATAGGAGCGGAACCTCTGTAAAGCAGTGCCTCCGACCCCCAATCCCGCTAGCCTATCCAGAAGGATACCATAGTCGATGGTATCGAAAGCTGCTGAGAGGTTAAGGAGAACCAACAGGGATGCACCCCACTGTCCCTCTCCCTGCACAGGTCATCATACAGACTTCATACAAATTAGACAGTCATCTGAGTGGGATGATGTAAATTGGTGTCCTGCAACAGCAGGGGCTTGGACCTGATGGCCTTCTTGGCCCCTTCCAACTCTGCTATTCTATGATTCTATGAATGTAAACTATCATGAGGAAATTTTTAAAAGAATAATAGTCTTCTAGTCAAAATATTTACATGACAAGCAGGACTCACCAATGGATTAGCTTATTTGGTATTACATTTACACTATAATCTTTAATAGATATATAATAAACATGTACCATATTGCTGGTCAACATGGTACATTTTACAGATAAAGTATCATAAGGAGATAACGAAGTAGATACATTTAACCTTGAATGGTTCATAGTAAGTGGTATAATTGGTATAGTCAGTTACAGACCAAATCACAAACAAAAACAAACAACTGCCAAAAAACTGTAAAATGTAAAATAATAAAACATAAATGAAAAACAATAAAACACCAACCTCATCCAGACATCAGTACAATAGGGCATAGCACTAGCTGGTTTTCTGTATAGTTTCTTGAAGTACAATTTCTAAATACTTTCAGAAAGGTAGGATTGAGGAGGCACATAGATTTCTTTTTTAAGTCCAGAACACCAAGATTGCTTGCAAGACAGCCCTGCTCCTAGAGATGAATCTAGTCACCACGTAAGTTAGAATTCAGTACAGTGCAGTCCTCTGTTACATGATTGTAGCTTCAGCTTAGCTTAGCTTGGCTTAGCTTTAGCACACTACCTTGGATCCCTTTGGACTATTACCTTGGATCCCATGAAAAAGATGTTACTGCAGTCTAATCTGGAATTCACCAAACATAAAGCAAAACGGTCAGGTCTCTCATTTTCCATTATTGCTTCCAATGTGTCCTGTGAACACAAGCGAGTTGGATCTCTATCTCCCTATCCTTTAACGTATTCTATATTCTAGGGATGAAATCAGGAAGGAAATCCCATTTCCTGCAACTCTTTGCACATTCTCATTGTTATTTATATGGATATTTTTGTAAGCCATCCTGAGGCTGCGGCAAAGGACAGCATATAAATGTTTTAATAATAATAACAATTCTCCCAAGCATTGGCACTACCAGGTTTGAAGAGAATCTGGGCAAGAAGTCTCCATACCAGCCTGACCAGTCCCCACTGTTGTGGTTTTCCTCCCTCTTGCCTCCCCTACCCTGCCTGCCCGCCTGCCCATCTATTTACTTGCCTGCTGCCAGGCTAGGGAATGCATGAGAAACCCATTCTGCTTCATTTGTGAGCAGAACATGCCCTTTTTGAAGCAAAAATTTTAAAAGGTGAGCAACAAAAAATTGCATATTAATTACCTTGCAATGCTGTTTCAAAAATGCATTTGGAAAAGTACACGCATTTCTAAAAGTACCCACTTTAAGAAGTGCATGTTTTGACACTCTAGTCAATGAAGGGAAAGCATGTAATTGGATGTACACTCTAAAAATGTGTGCCCAAGTGTGTGCATTTTGTGTTTGAACAGCAAAAAAGATCACAATCAGAAACTGAAATGAGGCACACAGTGCTTCCAGCTGGAACTCAAAAAACCTTGAGGAATTCAGTCTTCACTGCTTTTCTCAACCCAGCAGCAGGTGTAGCAGCTGGCCATGTTCTCCTCTGGGACCACCCAGAATCTCAGGCAGCCCACTACCAATCTTAAAAAATCATTGGCAGGGAGGGGAAAGTGAACTATGCTACATGATTATATTGCATACTTCTTTTCCCATTCCCTGGCTCTGCTATTTGCCTATGAGAAGGCAACTGGCTAATTAGGTTGTTGCCGCTGCCGTGGAATTTCAGTAAAATTACATTTCCATGACATTTTCTTTGTACTTTAAAATTCAAGTAGTAGTATTTGTTGGGAGATTAGCAGCAGCCATCTCAAGCTTCATTCAGGTGCCCCATTCTGCCTAAGAGTTGATCTCTTGATCCATACCTAGTGGATCACTATTCACGAGAGGTACCAAGAAAATATTAAGATAGACTCTACTGTAGATTAACTATATCTCTAATTCTAAACATGATTATAAATGATGTCACATGTTTATCAATCATGCCATTTGTTCCTTCATTAAATAAGAAAAATATTTGTTTATTCATCCATTTATTTCCTATATGACCCAACAGCAAAAGCTCTCTCTGTGCTTTACAGAGCACTTTAAAAATAACAAGAGATCATAGAATCATATAATAGTAGACTTGGTAGGGGCCAAGAAGGCCATTGGGTCCAAGCCCCTGCTCTTGCGGGACACCAATTTACACCATCCCACTCAGATAACTGTCCAGTCTCTTTTTGAATGTCTCTAGTGTGGGACAGTCCACAACTTCTCTAGGCAACTGGTTCCACTGCCATATCGCCCTGACAGTGAGGAAACTAGATATTAGGAAACTTTCCATATTAGGAAAGTTTTCCTAGTATCTAGCCTAATCTGGGCTGACGCAATGCGAGTTGAGTATTCTGTGTCCTACACTCTGGTTTCAGCAAGACAAGATTTTGACCTTCCTCTTTGCAACAGCCTTTGAGGTACTTATGTCCCCACTCAGCCTTCTCTTCTCAAGGCTGAACATGCCCAGTTCTCGCAGTTTCTCCTCAGAGGGCAGTGTTTTCAAACCCTGGATAATTTTTGTAGTCCTCCCCTGGCCCCTTTCCAATTTTTCTGCATCTTTCTTAATTCTTGAAAGTTCTGCCCTGGACTGGACACAGTAGTCCAGATGAGTTCTAACTAGTTTTTCCTTACATTGTTTCCACCTTCTCTGTATGCCTCCCTACGGGTCTTTCAGCATTCCTAATCTACGCCTGAATTTCCTTTTGATTTCTCAGATCTTCTTGTTTTTCCTTATTCGTTGTTCTGTTCTGTTTCTTTGCCCCATCCTTGTAATAATTCTTCTTGTCACTTTTCACTGACTAGTGAGGGGCATAGGGGAAGTACTACTTCTTGTGATTTGCAAGTAATACTTCTATTAATGCATCCCAAACTAGCACTTGCCCTTTTTGCAGGTGCTTCTCATTGTCAGCTCATGTTTAGCCTGTTGTCCACAATAACCCCAAGGTGTTTTTCTTTTTCAGTTCTGTTGAGCCACATATTCCACATCTTCTATTGATGCATTTGGCTTCTTTTTTCTAGGTGGAGGACTTGGCATTTGTGCCTATTGAATCTCATTCTGGTGCTTTCAGCCCAGCATTCAAGTTTATCAAGATCACCCTAGAGCTTCACCTTGTCTTCTAAGGTGTTTGCTATTCCACCCAGTATTGTATCATCTGTAAATCTGATTATCATTCCTTGTACTTCCTCAACTAAACAATTAATTAAGATGTTGAAGAGCACTGGGCCTAGGAATGAAGGCTTCAGCACCCCACTAGTTACCTTTCTCCAGTTTGAGAAGGTGCCATCAATAAGCACTCTTTATGTCCGATTCAGCAGCCAATTTTGGATCTACTGTCCATAATAGTTTTTCTATCTAGTCCACTTTTTGCTAATTTGCTTACCAGGGTGTTGTGGAGCACTATGTTGATAGCTATGCTAAAGCTGAGGTAGATTATGTTCCCTCAGTCCATTTGGGAGGTTACCCAGTCAGAAAATGAGATTAGTCTTACAGGATTTATTTTTGATAAATCCTTGTTGGCTTTTATTAATCACTGCATTTTCTTCCTGGTGCTTACAGACTGATTTTTCAATAATTTGCAAGAGAATTTTTCCAGGGATTGATATCAGACTAACTGGTCTGTATTGCCCAGTTTCATCTTTTTTCCCCTTTTTGAGGATGGGGTAATTGTTAGCCCTTTTCCAAACATCCGGCACTTCTCCTGTTTTCCAAGAGTTATTGAAGACAATAGATAGTGATTCTGAGAGTTCCTTTGTTAGCTCTTTTATGACTCTGGGATTGAGTTTACTGGGCCCTAGAGATTTGATATATCATACTGAAACATATGAAAGCAGCATTAAAGGTTTACAATACAAAACTTGCCATTTTTGCAGGGGGCACAGAGCAAGTGCTAGCAACTCCAAAGTATTTCTTGGGGACTTGTGAGGTAGCTACCAGTAATGGTAGTCAAGGGGAGCTTGGGAAGATCAGCAAGTGGTTTTAATAGCCACTTGCTAGTTACTTTCTGGTTCCCAAAATGGATTTGGTCACCAAGGTTTGGAAGACACAGCAACCTACTGTGAGTAGAACAACCCCTAAAAATCATAGCTTGTCATCTGTAATGGCTTGTTATGATATGCAAATCCAGTAACTGGGGCTATTTACACATAATGCTAAGCCATACCAAAAAGTTACCTTTTTCATCTTGTGTACTCAGTTTACATTCTGATTCCAAAGAAGGGCAATGCCAAAGAATGTTCAAACTACTGCACCATTGCACTCATTTCACATGCTAGCAAAGTGATGCTCAAAATCCTACAACCTAGGCTCCAGCAGTATGTGGACTGAGAACTACCAGAAGTACAGGCAGGATTTCGAAGAGGGAGAGGAACTAGAGATCAAATTGCCAACATACGCTGGATCATGGAGATAGCTAGGGAGTTCCAGAAAAACATCTACTTCTGCTTCATTGACTATGCTAAAGCCTTTGATTGTGTGGATCACAACAAATTGTGGCAAGTTCTTAAAGAGATGGGAGTACCAGACCATCTTATTTGTCTCTTGAGAAACCTATGTGCAGGTCAAGAAGCAACAGTGAGAACTGGACACGGAACCACTGATTGGTTCAAAATTGAGAAAGGAGTTCGGCAAGGCTGTATACTGTCGCCTTGCCTATTTAACTTATACGCAGAGCACATCATGAGAAAGGCGGGGCTAGATGAATCACCAGTTGGAATTAAGATTGCCAGGAGAAGTATCAACAACCTCAGATATGCAGATGATACCACTCCAATGGCAGAAAGTGAAGAAAAACTAAAGAGCCTCTTGATGTGGGTGAAGGAGGAGAGCGCAAAAGTTGGCTTGAAACTCAACATTAAGAAAACTAAGATCATGGCATCCAGTCCTCTTACTTCCTGGCAAATAGATGGGGAAGAAATGAAGGTAGTGACAGACTTTATTTTCCTGGGCTCCAAGATCAGCACAGACGGGGACTGCAGCCAAGAAATTAAAAGATGCTTGCTCCCGGGGAGGAAAGCTATGGCAAATCTAGATAGCATACTAAAAAGCAGAGACATCACCCTGCCAACAAAAGTGCATATAAGGCTATGGTTTTCCCAGTTGCAATGTATGGCTGTGAAAGCTGGACCATAAGGAAGGCTGAGCACCAAAGGATTGAGGCCTTTGAACTGTGGTGCTGGAGGAGACTCCTGCGAACCCCTTGGACTGCAAGGTGAATCAAACCGGTCAGTCCTAGAGGAGGTCAATCCTAACTGCATTTTAGAAGGCCAGCTACTGAAGATGAAACTCAAATACTTTGGCCACCTAATGAGAAGGAAGGACTCCCTGGAGAAGAGCCTAATGCTGGGAACAATAGATGGCAAAAGAAGGGGACGGCAGAGGATGGGGTGGCTAGATGGAGTCACTGAAGCAGTTGGTGTGAGCTTGAGTGGACTCCAGGGGATGATGGAGGACAGAAAGGCCTGGAGGAATGTTGTCCATGGGGTTGCAATGGGTTGGACACGACTTTGCAACTAATAACAACTATATTCACATATTTGCAAGGTGACTACTCATGAGTACATTCCATGCACCACCCTCTTCCCTCCAAATGGCAGGGCATATTCCATTAGCCCCCACAACTGGGAATCAATCTCAGTGTGCACCACTCCTGCCTGCCCCACCTGTCTTTCCCCCATTGGCCCACACACTCTCCTGAGTATGTTCTCAGCCGATGCCCCTTTTGGGGCTTTTTTGCTGCAAGGCAACTGCCTACTCACTAGAGTAGCAATACTGCTCTAGAGGAGCACTAGAGGAACACTCCCTGCTGCTCCAACATGTAAGCATACTCACCCACATACTCAAGCTCTACTCTCTGCCTTGCTGCACATGTCAACTCCACACATATCCCTGTGAAGGATTTGCACATGCTGCTAGGGGTCACCTCCCTGTGGACCCAGGTGCATGGAGGGGATCTGTGTGGGCACCTGTACCAGGGATGGAGGGAGCATATCCTGTGGGAATTGTTTCCCATGGCAGCACATGTGGGCATCTGGTTGGGAACATTTTCTAATTGGAATGTGTTTGTTGTGCAGTTGTGACAGGCATATAGGGGACAGCAGGGTTTGTTGAGAGTCCTTAGAAATGCCAAGGAGAAGATAGGAATGGCAGGGAGGACAGGATAGTGCTTCCTCTCCAAGTAGAACACACAAATGTTCATTTCAGAGTGCTATTCCAGCAAAGTGCAGCAACCAGACAGTGCCAAGTGTGCCTGTTTCCAAGGACACTGCTGCTGGAGATGGTGCTGTGTGATGCCCTGCCACTGCTGATATTCCAGAGCTATGGCTGGGCATTAGGAATGCAGAGTGTGGGCAGAGGGGAAGAAGGGGCACAAGGTAACCAATCAGAGTGTGGCTGAAGCTGCCTCAGCAGTTGTTAGGCTGAACAGGACAACATATGGAAGCTGCCACGGCTGCTCTTGCTGCTAGACTGGATGGCAGAAATGGGGAAACTATGGAAAAACATTGTAACTGCATTCACACATAATGACAAGCAGTGCTGCAACATGGAAATCTTGCAAAAGACTATGGATTCTCCATGGGGATTCAAGGTAACCAAAACTGCCATGCTTCACCATGCTTACTGAATTCACATATAACGACAAGCCATTCCTGCCATGGCTTGTTGTTATATGTGAACACAGCCATTGACTGGGTTTGCATGTCATGACAGGTGATTGTGGCTTCTACCACTGTGGGCTCATGTCATTTGAACCCAGTCGTAGCATATCACAATGACTTGTTTCAAGCCAGGTAACCAAGACAAGAAACAATACTCTGTTGTATGGCTACTGTTTACTGCAGTTGTGTGTTGTGACATTAGGACTCTTTTTTCTCTTCATGCTGAAAAAGCACCAAAGAGTCCTGTGAAAAGCATGGCAACAAAAGGGGGGCCAGCAATACATTGTCATTAATGTATCATGGGCACAACACATGACTAAGTGTTGTGCCCATCACTATTTTTACTTTCTGAAGCAAGGAATCAGGTAAATGCCAAAGAGAGAAGGGTGAATTGTAGTGAGTTTTTATTGTAATGTTAAAATAATCTTTGGGGGGCTGGATTGGCTAGGAAACATTAAAGAGGTGCAAGTATAACCAGAAAGGAGAAGAGGGAGAACCCACTTCAAAACCTCAGTTCAGGAAGAGGCAGCCAACACAGATAGGGAACAATATAGTAATGAAGGGGATTTTGCCCATGGGGCTTGCTGGGATATATGGTGAAAGCAGTAGTGGGGAGGCAAAAAACTGAAACCATGCAGAATTTGTGATAATCTGTCAGAGGAAACATGGTAACAGGAAAATTGTGGCAACCTTTGCCTGTTGTGACATGCAGACCCTCCATTTGATACATCAAACCAAACTTATCAAAGGAACAATCTAAACCTTTTATTTGGCTTGGCAAGCCTTTCTTTCTTTTTCAAATATCAAAGAAAATGAATAGAAACCACAGGACTCACAAATGTATCTTTGGAAAAATGTATTCAAGAGAACTATTTATGAGTGAACATAATTACAGCAATTGAACCAGTAGTTGTATACATTTTCCCCTCCCTTATGAACCTATGTTGTAAAACATGCTAGGAGTTGCAGGGCTTTTTTCTTTCTAAACATGTGCAAGAATGAAACCAGAGATCCTTGTTTATAGGGGAAAATCCCATCTCCTTATCTTGGAAGCACATCTACAAGGGGTTACAGTTTTTTTGGCTATGAAAATACCAAACGACCAATTTTGTTAAAAGTTTAGCTAGGGAAGGTATTCATCAAGTAATAATGATCTCTGAAAATGCATGCTTACCTCAGAGTCATCCCATGAAAATCTAGTCCCCATACAACATAAACGATCTTATGTATGGAAATTCTCCAGGGCAAAAAATAATATGGGATTTGGCATGGTCCCAATTCTAGTCTATCCACCCACTCTATGCCATTTCAGCACAAATGAAGGCAGCCACAATGAAGCTATTTCACTGGAGGCACTTCACCTCAACAAAACTACACAATTTAAACAAATCTCTTTGAGGACAGTATCCTCAAAGAAGATACAGCCACAGTGGTTCCTTAATGCATATGCGGCAATTATATTCAGTAATTGTAGGATATTGGAGTGAAGTTTGTTCCACAATATATGAAAATACTGAACAGCAAATTAAAAATTATGGACTCTTCACTTTCAATTTTCAAAGGGGAGAGTGAAACTTTTTACATAAAGACTTGATTGTTATGCTTGCAGCTGTCTGGCTTGAGATTGCATTTAAATGGAAACCATCTACTGGCCTAGCAATACCAGAAATGGAAGAACTGAATATGGAATTATTCTTTCTAAAAAGGCCAAAAACCCTATTTATTCATAGAAGTATGCTATCTGTTCATTGCATACACCAATACACAAGCCCTGCACAGCTCAGATTCCAAAGTGATGCATTGTAAAACTTGCTAGCCTCATCATCTTTTACCTGTTTTGTTGTCTAGTAAAACTCAATTAAAAACAACGCAAAATGAATGAGACAGAACAAATTTCTCCAAGTCCTGCTGATTTCAACTTTACTTAAGCATGCTTTCCTCTGAACTGGGACCAAAGTGTTTACTCATTCCTGAGCGGTTCTTACTCCCAAGTAATTCGCCACAAGGATGCAGCCTCATGTTACAGGCCCATATACACTTACTTGGTGCTAAATATCCTTTTACTCCATGGCACTTACTTCCAAATAAACATTCACTTGTTCAAGTTTCATGGCTACAGTCTAGTGTCCATAAACTCTGACTCGTGAGTTTAACTTGAATTACCTATGGGACCAGTTGGGGACAATCTTGGCGCTATCCCTGTTCTGAAGTAAGTGCCTAATCTCAACGTCCGTCCAGAGAGTCCTCTCTTGAATCCATGAGCATGGCTGGGTTGATCAGGAATGAGGGACAAGAATTCTGTAAATGCTCAGCGATAGTGCACATTTTTCATACATCCCATGTTGACTCAAAATAAGTTCTCACTTAAAGAAGTCCCCCATACACGCGAGCGGAGAGACTAGGAACGACGTAGGCCGCGGAACACCATTTGTACGGCGCTATGGAGATTACGTACATACGTACGTACGTACGGCGAGCTCTGAACGCCACTCAAGCGGCCGCGCTAAGACGAACTGATGTTGATACCTCTTCGGGCCTGGAGAGGGCGTGAAGCCGCCGGAGCCCCGCCCTGCTCACACTCTCGGGAGAGAGGGCCGGGGCGCTCAGCAAGACACGAAGGGGGTGGGTGTGATGAGGTAGGGAATGGCCGCGCATGCGCAGTGGTGAGCCCAAGCGGCCGCGGTGATGGCTGCGCAGTGACGGTTGGATCTAACGGTTGCTATTGACATTGGGCTGGGCGTGCGGTGGATGGTTCTTGCGCGGAGAGTGGCCAGGGGCAGCGACGCCGTTGAGTCCGCGGAAGAGGCCCTGGGAGCCCCGTGGTAATGCGGCCGTACTGAAACTCCCGGCGGAGGTGCCTCCTCCCCCCGCCCCTACCAGAGCCGGGCCCGGGCCGTCGCCCTGCGCTGGGCTCGCGGATCGGGCCTCTGCCCCCTCCCTCCCATGCGGGGCCTGCCCTCAGCCTGAGACGCCCCAGGAGGGCAAGGGAGCAAGGCCGGCATGGCCGGCCGCCTGGAGTAGTTGCCTGGGCCGCCGCCGCCGCCGCCGCTCGGAGAGAAGAGGAGCTGCGGCGGGGGGTGGGCAGGCAGGCAAGGGGGGAAGAGCAGGCCCCGGCCCCGGCCCTGGCTGTGGCGGGGCCTCGATGCGGGGCTAGGAGCGAAGCCGCCCCTCGGCCTGCCCTGCCCAGGCGCGGTGCCGTGCTTTCTTCTCAGCCCGAAGCCGTTGGCCTCAGTGTCTGCGATGAACCCGGTGAATGCCACAGCCTTGTACATCTCCGCCAGTCGCCTGGTACTGAGCTACGGCCCCGGGGAGGATCCGCAGTGCCTGGCCGAGATCGGCAAGCTGCTGCCCTACTTCCGGCAGTCGCTCTCCTGCTGTGTGTGCGGTGAGTGAGGCGCTTTCTATTGTTCTGGGCCGCGGGCGAGTCGGCACCCTCCTTTTTCCCTCCCTCCCTCCGTCAGTCCGTCCGTCTGGTTTGGTCTTGCCTCACTCGTTCCACACCCACTGAAATGGGCAGGGAGGAAAGCCGCCTTCCTTTGGGGTAGACCTCGGCAGCAGAGAGACGCATGCCCCGCAGGGCTCGCTCTTTCCTCAAGGGAGTTCAGAAACTTTCCTGCCGCCTCGACTTGCTTTTTGAAACTGTTTCTCAAATGGGCTTGTTGGCTGTTGGAACAAATTCCCGTAAATGTCAGCCTGCGAAGGAGAACATAAATAATAATAAAAGAACCCTACTCAAATGTATCTTCGCTATTATGTAAACATCTCAGTTTGTGGCATGTGAAAACTTTCAATCCTAGTGGCTACTCTTTTCATAACGGAATTATAGTCTTTACTAAGAACCTTTGTTCTGGACGAGTACCTCTGTTAGTTTGTTACAGAAAACACACAATTTTTTAGACCCTTACTTAGAATTAAGCTCAATTATGATAAGGTATTCTTAAGCCAGTATGTACAGGATTGCAACCTCACATCTTTATTATGGTATAAGTTTAGTGGATGAGTGCAGTAAGGTGTGACATATAGTATGACAAAAGAGGTCAGTCTCCACACAAAAGAATAAATGGACACAAATCTGACATCAGAAATGGTAATAATCAGTGGAGGAACATTTCAAACTTCTAGAACACTGGTGGCTATTCTCTAACCACAGAAGTTCAAAAGAAAACAGCATTGTGAATTGGCTGGATTAAAATTTATCAAGAGTTTCTGATATGTAATCTGGATAATGGGTTTTTAGCACACTGTATTTATTAATAATATAATGTTAAGATGTTTGCAGCATTATTAACACTGCTGCTTGGATTATTTATTGTTAATAAGATAAATATTCTGTGTTCTGTATTTTGTTTTCTTCTGTCTTCACTGTTTGCAATGCTCCCCACCAGTGTGTATATAACTGTACTTTAGGATAACACCATCCATCTGATAAGTGGCCTCCAGTTCATCAATGCTTCTGACATAATAAATTAGTTAATCTCTAAAGTACAGCAAAACAAATTGTTTTTACTTATAGTAGACTTATTTTGGTTTGGAACTAAAACATGTTGAGAGAAACATGTTTTAGTTCCACTTTAGAAACAAAATAATGTGTGTTTGCTTATTAAGATGTTCTATTTTAAGGAAAGTTTACTGATTTGGGTGAACAGGGTAATAGAGTGTGGGGGAAAGCATTACATTGTGAAAAGAATAGATAAGGTCATTCCTGTTCTGATAGTGCATAGTTTGTTTTCATAGTCAAATAATGCATATATAGACCCATTCTAGGCAGCATTGGGAAGTGATCAAGATTATAAGGTTGTACACAAATGTTCAGTGGAGTTGCAAAATGTAAATTGGATTAAAGTGCAAAGGGAAGAGTTGTAAAATGTTTTGCATTCTCTTTTTTAAATATATTGTATCTTGTGGTCAGTGTGTTTTTGCTTTTGTTGGGCCCTTAACTTTTTATCCCCTAACTCCTGTTTTTAAAGATGTAATCATTCATTACACCAAAAGGGTTGACATAAAACTAAGAGTAGGTTTTGAAGATTCTGGCTAGTAAATATATTATTAGAGTTGGCACAAGGCATCTTGCTCTCACAAAAATACCCAAATTATGTCCATTCCCCTGTAGTACATACCTGGTTCTCTCTGTTAGTGACTGTACCCATACATAATGACAAGCCATGGCAAGAACAGCTTATTGTTATGTGTGAATACTGGAAACGTGATGAAATGTGGCGTGTTTGTTTTCACATTTGTGAATCACATGGACAACTATTGATTTGTTGTAAGGTTTCCACATTGCTTTCTTGTTATGTGTGAAGCCAGTTAACAATGTTTTTCCAGTTTTCCTGTTTGAGCCATGGCCACTCCCTGTCTGTATGCCTAGCAGTGGCTGAGAGGACAGGGCACTGATTGGCTTCCCCCATGCTCGCTGCCCTCCTTCCTGGCATGTGTTCCCTGATGTCCAGCTGGCCCACTGCCCCCAGTAATGGTCCCTGCCTTGCCAATCACCCACCTATTCACCACTGCTTGCCTACCTGCTGCCTGACCATGCACTGCCTGGCCAATCCCTGAGATGTCTGGCTTTGGCAGCTCTCTCTTGTGCTGTCCCATATTCCTGTCCCTTGTGTGAAGTCATGCACATTGTTCTCATGTCTTCGTATGAGAGTAATAACTGTTCATTTGCTGCCTTTTCATTGTGCTTATGGATCTCAATTGGAGACAGGTGCCACATTAGAGCCTTGTGATAGGGCTGGCCTTGAACATTAGACAAGTGTAGTAATATTGGAACAGATATGTTGATAAAAATATCTTGTTAAGTTAGCATGTAAGCTGACATAAATACTTAAGTTTACTGATTTCTCTTCATCCATTTCTTGGTAACTGCATGTAGATAAAACAGACTTGAATTAAATATTAGAGAGCAGCAGCCTTTTCATTGTAAATCAAAAGCTTCAGTGGTTATTTGAGTAAGTTTTATAGTGTAACAAGGATAAGATTGTATACTAGCCTCGGAATCAGGGATAGGGAAACCTGTGGTCTTCCATTTATAGTTGAACTCTGGTTTCCATCAGCTCAAGCCCCATGAGCAGAGTCACTGGTCAGAGATGGTGAGGGTTTGTAGTCCAACAATATCTGAAGGACCAACTGTTCTCTAAATGCTTCAGTTTGTGACTGCATTCTAGTTGATCTTGCTGGCTTTTACAACCTGATACACAACACACTGGCTTTTGTGCTTTAACTGGGTTATGGTTTGGATTTCCCTAGGTAATTTAACATTCACATGTTGAGCAAAGTGTAGAAGATATGTACCTTGAAGCCTCCTAGTTTCTTTCTGTCCCTACAAACCTTGCATTGTACCCTTTAATTCCCCAATCCTCCCAAAATGTTTTAGGTGCTTGATGGCAGACTTCTTAAATGGAACTAATTTTTTTAAAAAATAGATAAAGGCAAAGATTCTTCAAAACATAAATTAGCTTATATAGCAGGAGTAGCCAAACCAAGGCTTAGGAGCCACATGCGGCTCTTTGAGTTTATTTTGCAGCTCTCCACTTGCTGCTGCAGGTGCCTTTGGGTGCCCACTTGCTGCTCATCATCTCCCATAGGTGCCTGCTTGCCTCTGCCCACCTGCCTCCACCACCAGTGGGCACCCGCTTGCAGCTCTCAAAATCTGACATTTACTGTATGTGGCTCTTCAGTTGAGCAAGTCTGGCCACCCCAGTTGTACAAAGCATGCTTGACACCCCAAATTTTAATTTGCCTTCAAAAGCAGATAACTTAGGGCTTTAATAGGCCTCTGTGGAAGAGTTATTGCCAAGGTACATTAATTGTCTTCTTTTGGTTCCAGAGAGAAAGCTCATTGAAGCAGTTGGTTGTCTACTTTCTAACTCATGCACTTCTTTTGACATAGATACTTAGTTTGCACAACATGGCACAGCTCATTGTGAGTTGTTTAACCTGTGATAAGCTGTAACACCACTTTGCATATCCAACCCTCACTGGGGGGTCTTGTATCATATAAATCCAGCAAGCATGGCTAATGTATTTTAATAGTTGTCAAATAAACCACAGTCTTTTCCAGGGATATGCAAGACTTCTTTAATTTTCACATAACCCATGCTTGCTGGATTTGCACAACATGACAACCCTTACATGCAGTATTAAATAATCCACAGTGGGATATCCTGCTATGCAAACCAACCTTGAGTCTCTTTTCCTCAATCTTAGATCATGCAGATGGAGTCAATGGAATACTTAAAAACTGTGTATTTAGTACTTACTGAGGCCATCCTTTGATTTGAAAAAGCACTTCATTGTTAAAACTCTAATGATAGATTAATAGATAGATTAATAAAAATTTTCCTGTGCCTTTCCTCCACCAGCTGTAACAAGAGATACCTGGTTTTGTTTCACAGCCTGGCAGGAAATGGGCACCCTGATGCTCCTACTGTCTGTTCCTTTGACCCTGTCCCCTGCTGGAAGTAGAAAGCAGGGCATAGTATCAAGTCTTTTTTTTTTTTTTCCTTCAAATATAGTAAACTGTCTTCTGTTACAACACTTTTCCCTTTATTTCTTCCGTGGAGTTTATTTTGGTCTTTAGCATGTGTTGGGAATTCAAAAGTTTCTTTGTGCACTGAAAGTACTTCACTTTACCATGAAAACTTGGCCACAGTAGCTACCTCTGACACAACAAATGAATTAAATGGAGGGAAAATACTGGAGTAATTTGATACAGTTAGCTGCTCCTGACTGATTTGGAACAGAAATTGAAACCTGTGTTGGGAGTTCAGACTTTGGGTTATTGCTGCTGTTGCTGCTTCTTTCTAACAACAAAAAGATCTGAAAACTGCTGAAGAGGAAAAGTATCAGTTGTTACTTTTCAGTTTCCTACTTGCTGCTACCATTGCTAGTATGTGTACAATTCTTTTAGGCCTTGAGACTGACAGTTTTTGATGTAAAATTTGCTATAGGTTTAATTATGGAGGTTGAAAACAAGAGGTGATTGCATTTTTTTAAACACCTAAACATCTCTCCTTGTGTCCCTCTCTGAAGTAAATGTAAGAATTTGGAAAACTGTTGCTCATGTACTCTAGTTGTATTCCTACACCCTTTGTAATTTGCTGGTAGTAATACATTGCTGCTGAAAAATGAACTGTGCTTTCCCACTACTGTAGTACTTTCATCAAGACTATATTGCAGTAGTATGTTGCTGGGCTATAGAGGCATTGAACTGTTTTGAATATAAAATGAAATTCTGTTTTAGAAATACACATGAGTTAGATAGTTTCACATTTGTTTTTGATTAACTCTGTTTCAACTTTATATCTGAACCAGGACAAACTGAAATTAGTCTTAATTATGGTCTAAGGAAACAAGCTAACTTCACACCATAGTTTATGAAATTGGCTTCCCCTCCCCCAAGCTATACTTAAGACTGAATACAGTTCGCTGGTTCCAATGTAAAGCTAAACTGTTAGTTGAAAATGGAAGTAATGTTTATTTTATGCTGTACATTTAAATGTTTAAACTTTTGTGTTTGTATTTAGCTTGTATTTAACAGTATTTTATGGTTTTAACTGTATTTTATGTTGTGAAC
>NW_025335268.1:91343561-91549632 GCF_004798865.1 Varanus komodoensis
ATTTCTATACCACCCAGTAGCCAAATGTCTCTGAGCAGTTCACAACAGTCACATCCATACAATACATCCCCGTGAGGCCCCTTGTTTGTTGCTAGAGCTGACTATGTGGTCACAGCTCTCTAACCACATGAATTTGTCAGTTTATCGGACTTTGTGCAGAGTCAGACCACTGATCCATCTGACCGATCATTGTCTGCTTTGTGTAACAGCATCTTTCTCAAATTTTAGGCAGAACTTTTTCCCAACTATGCAAGTTGAGATTCTTTCAGTAGAATTGTGGGAGATTGATTCCTGGACCTTATGCAATCTGAGTGAAAAGACATAATATGAAGTAAAAATAGGGAGTGAAATCTACTCACATGAGTAAGAACATTCAGTCTCTTTTTCCCTTATTCTTTGGTGAGGGGAGGGATTGGCCAAAGTCAAATGTAGGTATCTTGTACTTCTCCCATGAAGTTCCCAGTACTTGTGATTCCTTCTCTCATTCTGGCATTGTAAGGCACAGTTCACAATGTTTGGTAGGTGTGCAAAGGCTTTCTTTGGGACTACTGGAAGTGGGAGGAGAGGAACAGGAATATCTTGTTTCCCAAGCTGCCTTCCATTTGTGCATTGTTGACTTTTATGCTTTATGTTGAGTTGGGAACTAAAGGATGAATATTTATTGTAGATTTCCAAATTTTCCTAATGCTTTTGCATTCATATCTGACAAGAAGAGGAACCTTAAGGGCATGAATGCCCCATACTCACAGAGACCATATTATCTCCTCCTCGCCATATAAAAGTTTCAGTTGCATAAAGTCTGCTGCTTTTTCAAGTGTTCTTAATTTTTAAGCTACTTTCAATAGTCTAAGTAAAAAAAAGCTTAGCAATATTTTAAATACTTCTAAACCATCTCTTCCCCAAATGAGAACTACTATTCAAGGACGGACCTTTATCAATATGCATTTTTCTAAAGTTAGGGAGCAATCTTGTGCATGTTTAGAGAGGGTTGGAGGCCTGCAACTCTGAGCGTTCCTCAGCCAGGATTTTTGTTAGGTACTTGTAGCATTATTTATTATTTGTTAGGTAGCATTATTGCTATTAGTAGTGCCATTGCAATAAGGTATGTGGTTCTGTTCATTTTCCTTTATACAAGTAATATTTGATATATTTCATCTTCTTTGAAAACTAGACACTGTACAATTGTTGTGTGTATATATGGCATTTATGGTACTAATAAAATTAATGTAGAGACATTGGAAATTTCCCCCTACAAGTAGAACAAAATTCACTCTCTGATATGTTCCAGTAGACTGAGAAAATGGCTTGGATTTAGATGTCCCTTTGCATGATTGGAAATCTCCCTCGTTTTCCACCACATTCCACTTTTTACCATCCCCTCTCCAGCACATAAATGCATGCACATGCATGGTCACATACATTGCATCCTGTGACTTTTCAGAGGAAATGTAAATAATTTGTGTTCCCTGAATTTTATTCCTAAAAAAGTGGGAGATTATATGAATAAAGCATAGGTTTTTATCTATGTTCAGGACCCTTTCCATGTTACAGTACCTTTCCTTTTTTAGGTGGTATGCTTCAATAATGTTTACTGTTTTGTCTTTGGTTATTGGCACTTCATGTGTTCTTGCATCTGTCCAATATTTTATTTTTTCAAAGTATCTGCATGCTTCATATTATTCATCAATTATAAATTATTATTATAATTTTATTTCTGAAACAGTTTGAATGAAATAAATACATGGCTCAAGTGGTAAATAGTTCGTAAAGTTTGGGGTTTCTGTTCTTCCTGACTATTAAAATAGTAACAGTAACATACTACAACCTAATGTCAGTTTCCAAGGCCACCTTTATTCTCAGTGCCTCTACGTCCCAGACAGATTCTAGAAGTATACTTAGAAGATAAAAATGGTGGGTGGCCTAGTGGTGGTGGCGGTGTGTGTCTGTATTTGGGTGTGAGGTTTGCCTGGATTTTGTCTGTCTGGTGTCCTATCCGTAATTTGTGGTTTGTGTGTGTGTGGTGGTGGTGGTGAGGGAGAGATGTTTTGCCTATATGTATTCTCTGAGCATCACCAGTTTGCCTTTTTTGAAATGGGTATTTTGTTATTTATTGTGGGTAGAAATATGTGATTTGGCAGTTGGGACTTCAGCTCTATCCTATTTCTTGGCCAAGTTTGGCACAAAGTTAGATTCAAAAGTGTAATTTTGTGTTTTGGAACTGGGATTCCCACCTGTGCTATGTACTTATTCCTAAACAACTTTTATTTTAACTTCACCAGTTTACTTTTTGGGAAATGAGTATTTTGTGATTGTCCATGCTGACTGTGGTAGCCACTTTGTGAATAAGCAGCCATCCCATGGCAGGTATTTAATGAGAGTGCCCACAACACTGTCTCAAAAGTCCAACTGTGCCTATGAATTCAAAATGGTTGGGACCCCTGTTGTGATGTGATAGCAAAGCTTTCATTTGAACCTGTTTACAAGTAACATTAACACACAAAAAAGACATAAGCAAATGAACAGCTGAGAATCTCTTGCCTAAAACCAAACAATGCTATCTGCAGCCCAGCCTTTACCTTGCTATGATGGAAGTTTTGTATAACATTAGTGATAAGAGTTCTGCTGAAAAAGTAGAATGGGAAGAATGTTCCTATGCACTGAATGAATTATACCACTTGGTAGTAGTTTCCCTTATGCATTTTGTGTTTTTTTCAGGACAGTATTCATGTTGTAAATTCTTTTTTATTCTTGTACTGTTAAAATACTCCTGCTCACAATATTTACATTTACCAACTGTCTTCCTTCCTTCAGTGTTTTCACTGTAGGGATGCCACATGTTAGTCTTTTTGTGTTTTAACATCATTTAAGTCAAACTAATTGCAAGTACTAGATGACTAACAGATCTTACGCAAGCACTTCTAACTTCCCAAGTTCAATAGAAGAAATGAAGCACTTCTCTAAAATTCCACTGTTATGCACAGAGCAATGCATATGCCTGAGTCAAAGCCAGTTTGGAGCCAACTGCATTGAGTACAGGGAAGGTTACAAAATATATCTTATTTTGCAGTTTCCCAGTAGGTAAAAGCACTAGGGGTTGTCCATACGTGCTTTAGAAGAATAACATATAGAAGCTCATTTAGACTATTTAACATGAATGGTTGCAATACAACTGCCCAAACAATTATAGATCAACACAGACATATGTGGTGTAAACAAGTTTTTACAGAAAAATGTAGCATCAGAAAAAATTCCACCGTGCATCACTGCATAACATAAGGGGAGCACAACAAAAATGTAGGCTTCTTAAAGATCTTAGGTTTACCATGTGGTCTGCTAGCACATGCAATGGAAAAAGGCAGCAGAGCTCTGCATACTTTCTTTTGCTAATGGTGTGTTAGATTCATGCAATTCTTTTGGAAATATTGGAGAGGTAAAAACTTTTGTGCTTGTTTGAGAGCTAAAATTGAAGTAATAAATTGAAAGATGGTACTTTTTAAAAATGAGATTAAGTTGGGCATGATTCCTAGAACTGAGACAGCAAATAATTCACATAGTAGGGTCACTATAAGTATTTATAGACTATGGAATTCGCTCCCCAGAGAGGTCTGCCTGGTGCCAACACTATATTCTTTCCAGCACCAGGTAAAGACCTTTTTATTTGATCGTTATTTTAATCAATGTTTTAGGATTTTATTTTATTTCTTTCCTCTTTTTCACAGTCACATAATGTTATACTGATGTTTTATATTGTTTTAATAATTAATGTTTTTATAGTAGTTTTATATTTATTGTATTTTTATATATTTTGTAAGCCGTCTTGAGCACTTGAAGTGATAGAATAGAGTATAAATGCATGTAATAAATAATAATTTAGGGCACATTGGTTAAAGAGGTCATCGGTATACCAGTCTGTGTTGTGTCTTTCAGTTACTGTTCATACTCAGGATTTTTATATTTTACTTGATACTGAACAAAGTCTAAGACAAGAATGACTATTTTGATTGTTGTTGTTTAGTTGCAGTTGTTCTGACCCATCACTGTTTTGATACAAATCATCTAATCAGCTGAAGCTCAAGAAATGCTAATACTTAGGTACCTGCCTAGGATACATTGTACCATGTGGAGATTTGGATGCAATTCGTATTTAAGATTTAGAAAAGCATGATTGGTATTTGTGACACATTCAGACTTAATTCCAAAAGCTGTCATTATTTAAGAATTGCAATTTGATCTTATTTTTATAGAAATAAATAACAACAGAATTGGAATTGGTATGAAGACCGTGCTGTTGTCATGTGCGTAAAATGTGTTTATATTTTTAAGTTTTCTGCATTATTGCATGTATTTCTTAAGTTTCCCTTGTATAAGGTGGTAAACTTATTTTTCTGGCACTCAAAACTATTTCATATCTGCAAAAATGAAATCTGTGACACTTTGTAGAAGGGGCTACAAGGTTGTAGCAGTTTTCCAAACAGAGCATATTTTTGTCATGCAACTGCTGAAGAGCAGCATAGCCATATAATTTTGGGATTTCTGGGAATTCTTAGAATTCTTTTATATTAATGTATCTTCCCAACTTTAATTAAAGAAACACTGATGTGGTAGTTTTGGTTTGTGCAGATAGTAAATACCCTTCTCCTACATTGTATTAGGAACCTTTTGTATAGTTTAATTTTTACAGGGAGACCACAATCTCTCCTTTTTTGTACTACAGCATATATTTAGCCAAGTTTAAAGGAAGTTTGGAATGGGAGATAAAGGGTAGTACCACCCTTGATTGGTCTCCAGTCTATTATATACAGTGCTAGCATTTATATAACACTTGAGGGTATTGTTGATAGTACTTTTATATGTTGTCCTGTTGAAACAATGACAACCCTTAAGAAAAGGCAGTATTGATAATTCTCTATTGGAGATTGGAGGTTGAACCTAAGAGAATGAGGGACTTGCTGTAAGGCCAGTTAGTGAATTCATACCAAAAATGAATTTCATACCTAGGGTTCCTAATTTAAAGCCCCAACTTTAAAAGTAGACTGAGGTTTGCTGTGTTGGACAAATGAACAGACATAGTAGGCTTGCTGTGCTCCCCCCTACCCACTGGTATTCTAGGGGACACGGGGGCACTAAGGGGAGGGGAGCACTTCCCAAAAGTGCCCAAGTGGCTCTTGGAGGCAGCTGTCAGAAACTGTCCACTGCTGTTCCTAGCAGAGAGAGCCTGCCTGAAGCAGGAGAAACTGTGTTGTACTCAATCCAAGCAGGACCCTGCCCCTGCTTGGTTGTGTGCTTAGTGGTTACTGTGCCAACAAGGTGCACTCTGGGGAATCCCAGCAGAATTTGCCCTCTTCACCCAGCATGCCAGCTGCTACGTAGGTAGGGAATGAGCTTTGTTCTCTTGAGTGGCTGCATATGGCTTCTTCCTCCACCCTTCTTGGATTTGGAGAATCTTAACATTAGGTCACTGGTAAATGTTCCTTTCCTGATCAAGGTTTGTGGGTAGGTGGTTACTAATAAGCAGTATATGTTCTTGAATAAGATTTTTCATCTTACTCCATTTTAGTTAGGGGGTCAGGCTAGCTTTTGGCACAGAAACAGCCTTTGTCATCTTGCATGGTAATCTGTATTAGCAAAGAGACATGGTGGGATGACCTTATTGATTCTGCTTGATCTTTTGGCAGCTTTTGGTATCATTGACCACAGTATCCTTCTGGGCTGATTGTCCAAGTTAAGAGTAGAAAGTAGTCATTTACAGTGGTTTTGTTCCTACTTGGATGGTTTGTTCCAGAAGGTTAGAATATTGGCAAGTTGGAAGATGCTTGGAGAATATTACTCAACCCTGTGGATTTTCTCCATGTGGGAATCCTCAGAGGTCATTTTAATCTCCCTTGTTATTTAATATCTATATGAAACTGTTGTATGTGGTCATCTGGAATTTCAGAGTGTGCTGTCATTAGTATGCTACTGTAGTGCCTCATTCCAATTCTCCTTTTCAGGTGAGGCTGTTGATGTGCTAGATTGGTTCCTGGCTATGACAATAGACTGGTGATGGGTAATATATTGAAACTCAGTTCAGACAAGCCTGTTCTGAATGAGGTTATACTCCCACTGAAAGAGTGAGTTCATAGCTTGGGGGTTCTCTTCTGTCCATATTTGTCACTTGAGGGTCAGGTTGCCTGTGAGTGCCTTTTGCCAACTTCATTTGGTGATCTAGCTACCCCTCCATCTGGATAAGGATAATGTGGCTCCAGTTGTCTCTGGTAAATTCCAGATTAGATTATTGCAATGTATGCTGTGTTAGCTACCTCTGAAGATGGTTTAGAAGCTGTAGCTTGTGTAAAACATAGCAGCCAGCTTGATAACAGGAACCAGGAAGACTGAATGTGTAACACCAATTCTAGCCCACTTACACTGGCTGCCTGTATTCTTCCAAGCCCAATTCAAAGTGCTAGATTTAATCTATAAAGTTTACCATGATCAGGAGCACAATACCTGATGCCATGCATCTTCTAGCATGAACCAACCTGTACACTACGTTCATTATCTCAGGGTCTCTTCCAGGGAACTCTTTTGAGGGAGGCTCAGAAGGGAGAGAGCCTTCTTGGTGGCTCCCCCTTCCCCATTCTGGAATGATCTTCATGAGAAATTCTGTCCAACACCAGTGTTTTTATCTTTCTGGCACCAGGGTAAGATGCTCTTCTCTAAGGGTATGATAAGGATTTAATCAGGTCTTGAAGTTTTTGCTTGATTGCTTGATGATTGTTTAAAATAGTTTTTACACAAGTTATATCTCTCTCTGCTATACATTTACATGTTTGCATGTATATGGTTTTAATAATGTTTTTGTAAGATTATAATCTCTTGAGCTTTAGCTATTAGATTTTTACAGTAATGCAATAAATGAAATGTTTATTTACTCGCAGGTTTTTACATTATCAGACTTACCTGATGTTGATTTGTATTCTGTCACTTTATGCCAAACACTTAAATTTGGTACTAAATTTATCTCTCTTATAAGTATACTCCCTAAACTCTCCAAAACTGTTTTGATTCCACAAATTATATCTGTATCTATTATATCTGAAGTTAATGGGCTGAGATAGAGGTGTAGGAAATTATTTCTTTCTGAAAGTTGCATTGGCATGCCAGAAGCATATGGGAGAGGAGCATGATAACAGTGAATGGGACCAAAGAAGAGCACTTTGTTCTGTTCATGGGGGGAGAGAATCATTTTTTGCTCAACAGTCATTCTGTGCATGGAGAAAGAGGTTGCCCCTTTCTTCACAGTTGAAGGCATGGGAGCCATCTGACATGGAGTGATACACTTTTTCTTACTTAGGTTTGACCCTTATGTGTTCTTTGCACTTGAATATAGCAGTGCTGTAAGTCAAGCCATTTGAATTCAAAACAATTCTGCTTGCAGAGCATTATATTTCAAAAACATGCTAATTTGTTGAATTGTACTTCTTTTTGATGATAGAATTACCTTACCTTGCAAATATAATCTAGAGTTTTTTTCAAGAACAGACACTACTGAGACTTTGGTAGCATTGGTGTGATATAACTACTGGAAAACACAATAGAGCCTAAGATCTATCAATTGAAGATTGTTGCAATTTTGTAAAATTGTCAAACATTGTTCATTGATTGCAGAATTATAGTCTCTCTTGGGCCTTACTCTAACTGTAGCAGTGGTAAGAGTTATGTCAACATAATTTCATTATATAGCAGAACAATAATCAGCACCAAATTATTGTATATGTTGTTGATCCACATGGCAGTTTTGTGTCTAGCTTTATCAAATAAAACAGTACAGCTGTGGCATTAAATATTCCTTTTAACTTAAAACATATCCTTTTAAATCTTTATATATTTTTTTCCTTTTAGGAAACCTTCTGCAAGATCCAATAGCACCCACAAACTCCACATGTCAGCATTATGTCTGCAAAAGCTGTAAAGGCAAGAAGATGATGATGAAACCATCATGTAGTTGGTGTAAGGACTATGAGCAGTTTGAAGAAAATAAACAATTAAGCATTCTGGTGAACTGCTATAAAAAACTATGTGAGTACATAACGCAAACACCACTGGCACGAGATATTAAGCAAGCTGTTGACACTTCTCCAGATCTTTTGACTCTGCTTAAAGATGGCTCTCCACTCCATGAAGATACAGAAAAAACATCTGATGAAACCTTGGCATTGTGTTTGACACATTCCCCATCACCTTCAACCTCAGAGCATGCTAATGAGCCACCAGCAAGTAATTCTTCTGTACCTGAAAGCACATATGACTCTGATGTGAAAGGCTCTGCTGTTAATGGATTGCCCAATTGTAATGGTCTGTCGGTAGATAAACTTAGAGTAAATGTTCCTTCCCCTGAACATACAAATGCAGTTAACGTATGTAGTCCTGGACAGTACATAAAAACTGAAGATATTTCTAGCACTCTTCAGCCTATCTGTGATATAGTTTCTCCTAGTGACTTGTGTGCAACAAGCATTGATCTCCACAGTTTCAGTGAAGACATCAAACCTGGTGATTCTCTTTTACTTAGTGTTGAGGAAGTGCTACGGAGCTTGGACTCTAACACAGAAGTCTGCAGTTCTAATCTGCAACACGGTTTGGAAACCAATCTATCCAATGGCCCTTTTTTGCAGCTTTCTACCCCACCTCCTAGCCATAACATGTTCATGTCAATGGGTGCTTCACCTCATGGGATTTCATGTACAGCTGCAACACCTAAGGTAGTAAAATTAAACAGAAAGCGATCACGATCAGAAAGTGATAGTGAGAAAGTTCAGCCCCTTCCAATTTCCAGGATCCTTTGTGGTCCAACTTTGGGAGCCTCAGCTCCTGTAACGGTAAAACAGGAAGCAAAGATGTCCTTGCAGCCTATAGCAACTGTACCCAATGGAGGCACTACTCCTAAAATAAGCAAAACTGTGTTGTTATCAAATAAAAGCATGAAAAAGAATCTAGACCATACCGCCAAGAAATCTCATCCTAAATCCAAATCAGGAATGCTAAAAACAAAATCAAAAGAAAAAAATCCTAGCAGTCACGTGGTGCCAGGAAGTCCTACAAAAACTGTGTACAAAAAGGCACAAGAGAAGAAGGGGTGCAAATGTGGCCGAGCCACCCAAAATCCAAGTGTTCTTACATGTCGTGGCCAACGCTGCCCTTGCTACTCAAACCGTAAAGCCTGCTTAGACTGCATATGTCGTGGCTGCCAAAATTCATATATGGCTAATGGGGAGAAAAAACTGGAGGCATTTGCAGTGCCAGAAAAGGCCTTGGAGCAGACTAGGCTTACTTTGGGCATTAATGTGACAAGCATTGCTGTGCGCAATGCCAGCACAAGTACCAGTGTAATTAATGTGACAGGGTCACCAGTAACGACATTTTTAGCTGCCAGTACAAACGATGATAAGAACTTGGATGAAACTATAGACGTGAGATATGACTGCTGAGTCATTCTTTTTTCTTTTCTTTTCTGTCTTTTTCCCCTGCCTTTGTTAAGGGGACTGCTACAATTTTGAAGGCAGCTATGGTTCTGTTCAACTTACCGGAGCTCCTGCATATAGATCACTTGTATCAAGTGTTTTTCATTGCTATGTTGTGTGTTAGTGTCTGGGAAATAGTTTTGACAGTAATTGCAGAGTTACCCTGAAACTGTCTTTAGTTCTTACAGCACCTCATAGTTTCAGATCAAATGCTAATGTAAATGATTTTTAATACAGAATTACTTTTTGGCAAATATTGACCTTGTTGTGCCAGTTCATGCTTTGTGCTTAATCAGAGATTGGTTAAATATACAGAAATGGTTTCTAGTCAGTCCATCAGAATTGTTCTAATTTATGGTGTACCCATGGTTAGTGTCAATCTTGAAAGAAAATTAGCACCATGCTCATAGTAGAAATCTAGTAAAAATATAAACAGCTGGCCTCATAATACCACGTTATTTGTGGATTGGGAAATTAGTAATTTAGCACCTTAAACTTGTTCAAAAGTGAAAATAACTGTAATTGTCCAACACATATGTGCTGTTCTGAAGCAAAGAAATGATCAAACTGGGCCATACCTTCAGTTGGTGTCACTCAAAATTCTTAAATATTTGTACTACTTCTTTTAAGAAATATTTTGAAAATTCCAGTTAGAGTTCCTTTGACATGAAGCAGCCTTCTAAGATTTTTATTATTTTCACACCTTTTTAAATGTTCACAGATTGATGTCATTAGTCTACTTCATGATGTATCATACCGTTAATATTTTTTCAGGATATTGTCGCTGACCTCCTTATGAAATAGAAACTATATTTTGAAATGTGTTATCCTAGTTAGCTACAAAATAAAACCAGTTTAATTCTCATGCCAAAGTTAATGGGACATCAGTGTATCCTTACATTAGATTTTAGTTGTCACAGGAATGTAAACTACCCTTCTGCCCTGCCCTGACATGCTGCTGATGTTCAGGACATGTGACACTGTCAGACTTTCAGCTGAGATGCTCTCATGGTGCTCCTTTAAGATCTGGTGCTTGTTTTTCCCCCAGTCCCACCTATGCATTGCTTTGCTTTGCTCTTATCTGGGGCAGGGCACCTTTGGATGCACAAAGGTGAGGCACAGCGGGCCTTGGTTGAAAGCAAGATTAATGCTACAGTGCAGCCATACCTGGAACAGCAGTGGTGTGCCAAGGATGACATAGGCATGGATACTGCTGTTATACTCCAATCCTACAAGAGCAGTTGCATATCCCACGCTGTGCAGGAGATTTAATCATTATAGGTAATTATGCTATGAGAAAAGATAAACTGTAAAATGGAAGATATACCAGTTTGCATCAAGCCTGCATTTGTAGGAATGTGTTAAAAGATTTTAAGTTCCTCACCTTGCATAAACTATGGGCTGACTAGAACAGAGAAGCCTGAGTTGTGGTCACTTAGCCCCTCCCCTGATGGAATGGTTTTCATCAAGCTGAACAGGGAGACAACAAGAGTCCTCTTCTCTGCAGATTTGTGCCCTGCCCCCAGCAATCTATTCTGGAGGGTAGGGGAACCTTCTGGGAAGCATTTTTTGGGGGAATTGCAGCAGGAGAAGGAGAAGTGGAAGTGGACTTATCATGCAGTGTTAGATTTCACTCTATGTCCCATATTAAAGGACAATGTCCTGAAGTAGAGCAATATTTAAAAATAGCCAGCCTAAAGAAAATTAATGCCACAGTTTCAAAAACCCTGTTATACTTGCCATCTAATTGTTTGTTGAGTAACATTGCCAGTGAATTATATCATCAGACATTTTGGATTTGGCACAAAGCATGTACAATGATGGTTACGAGGTCTGAAAAGTAAAAGGTTTTGGACACCAATTGAATGATGCCTCGTTTTTGTTCTGTAGTGTACCATGGTGTCTTTTTATGTGAATGTGGTCAAATAGCATTTTTGTTGGCTTTCCAGTTTGTTTTTCCCCTGTCTTTTCTGTGGGTAGGGCAGGGTGGGGGGTGGGGGTTAAAGCCATAGGAAGAAGAATGTGATGTAAGTGTTCGGTATGTACTTTTTTGTTTCTGTTTTGCAAGAAGAGTTGAAAAATATTTTTGATAATGAGAGTAAATGGTGGAAAATGCTCTTTAGTATTCTTGTCTTTTTTTTGGTCAGCCCAAACTCCTGAATTCTGTGTTTAATTTTGAGGTTTATTATGGTCTATTAAAACATAATTAGTTAAATACGTATGTGAATTTTTTTGTGGACCAAATGGGATTTATCTTTATTTGCTTGAGTGTTCTAACCTTAACTTGCTAGTGTAAATCTTAATTATTATTTCAGTACCTGTAAGAAGACTAATTAAACAAAAAGCCTAGGGTGCTGTTACCATGACGTGGGTGCTATCTGAAACTGTTATTTTTTTGACACTGCTGCTACTACACTTAATATGGAACTCCAACATGTCACTTGTGGTAATGTGCAAATAATATCAGTATAGCTTACAGCTGCACTAAACAGCATTTTAGTAGTTGGTGATTTGGGTCAACTGTCCTTTGGCACTTTTTTGTTCATGTTTTTTGTTTTGTTTTTTTAAGATTCTAGATCTTTAATGTATTGCTGGTGGTAAATGCAGGTTTTAAAAACTAATTTCCTTCTGCCCTGCCACATTCTTAAGCTATGTATTAAAATCTGGGGTGTTTAATAAATGTCAATTTTTACATTTTTGGTAAGCTGACAGGGAAACTTTTTTGTACCATTTAATGCTCTGAATGCTTACTTGCAAAGGGAAAGAGATTTTTTTTTTAAATTACTTAAAATTTGTTTTATTTGCTACAGTTGCATATTCAGAAATTTAATAAAGCAATGGGGAGGTCTACTGTGTTGGTAATAAGAGGTTTTTCTGAAAACTCATATCTCTGTGACCTAGCACTAGTTTTGTCTATGTTGCAGGTGCTTCTGTAATCATTTGCCAAAAGGAACAAGGGATCTCTTTATATGTTTAGCAGCTGAAAATACAGCGCAAGTGTTTTTACAGAACTGCTGACTGATCTGTGTATTTAAAGAATAGAAACCAGTTGCACTAAATTACAAGAATATCACACTGAACAGCATCTCACAAAAAATAAGAACTAAAAAAAGGCTAAGACGTACAATCTTGTGAGCAAGAAAAGAGTGGCATCTTACAACAACTATTAATGTTATAATTCCACATGCTTAATGCCTGGTTAATTCTGTATTCAGATGTCAACATAGGTTTGTAACATTCAGAAAGGATGCCATGTAGGAAAATAGTACAACTTGTAGTTGCGCATTTTTATCTCTCTAATTTATCTGTGTAACCGTCTTCATTATCATATCTCACCTTCCAAAATTCAAAATTGGAAGCAACAGCAAATTCAGCTTGTTTCTTGTCCAGAAAAGGGTTTCTCTTCCCTGGTTCTTGGCCACTGAGAAACCATTAAATAAAATAAAGGAAATACTAAGATGGGTCCAGACTTAGTCATGCTTAGAGTAGATTCATTGCAGTCTATGAGGCAAATTATTATTAAAGTCCAATTGATTTTAATCTGCCTTAAGCATAAATAAGTCTAGACCCAACCCACATTGTTTAGAATATATTGGTAGTTTTTTACAACATGAATTTCTGACCTTGGTGTCTGGTGTCTAAGGGAGATACAACTTAAATTCTGGTTGTATGTTCTAGTCTCCTTCACCTAAAAAATCTAGAATTCCTGATTGCAGAATTGTAAACTGGTAGGAGTAATGCACAGAGCCTTCTTGCTTATTAACTATGCAGTCTAATAATGTGTTTTTCAAGGCTTAAGGATTTACTAACCTTTTGGTATTTCTAATATCTAGCACATGCCAATCTGCCAGTTGAGTTCTACGTGTTGTAAAAGCCATGAGGTATGCATCTGAGAAGAGGAGGAGACGACAAAGTCAAGCATTGTTTACTAGAAAACTTGGTCTTAGGTTTGGCTATATCTACAAGAAAACAGTTCCACTGTAATACATTTTTTTCACATATCCTTGTATCATCAAGCCATCACTTTGTCTTTCTTTTAATAGAGTGTTGGGGGATATGTTAAGAAGCAACACTGATACAACTTTTAGACTTTCTGCAGAGAACTGTAGATGGTGACCTTAAATGAATTATTAAATCTATGTGATTCTTTCTGTTAAAAAAATGACTGGTGTAATCCTGAATAGTGTTACAAATCTTGCCCATTGGCAAGTTGCAGCCATTTTAGATAGTTATAAGCCTGATCTCACTCTCTAACACATGCCTTGGTTTGTGCAAGATCTTTGTGTGTTCCAGTCATCCTGGAATGATGTTCTCTAATGATTTAAAAGGGTGATCATGTAGCAGAATGATTTTAGCAGCATGCCTTTTCTTTTCCCAGATTATTGTATGTGTAAGTCATATTGTAAATGCATATACAGGATCAGAACAGCAAAATATATGGTAAAATTATGTGTTTACAATTTTAAAACAAAAATGAAAAGCTTATACCAATGAGTTTTTAGTAGTTAACTTTTTAGTATTTCTAAATAGCTTGTACAAATATAGAGGTGATATGTGTAAAGGACAAATATATATTACATTGCAACTGTATAGCTTTTCATAAGGACAGATGTGCTTACACCTTTTCCAAGTCCTGGCCTTTCTGTTAAAGTAGTTGTAAAGAACTTCCAAACAACAAGCAGAAAAGTTTTCCTATATTAAATGTCTTTAAAATGGTGCATTTATTACATTTCTATACTGCCCAATAGCCAACACCCTCTGGGTGGTTCACAGTGCATACATATTTTGCTTTTTGTTTTTTATTTACTTCTGGATTTGGTTTAACACAACATTCACAGTGGGCTTTAGAAATTTAAGAGAACCAACAGGTCACATGCCCCATAGAAATTCCAAATAAAGATAATCCACTACTGTAACTAAAGTGTTGTCTGTTCTGAATACATTTTGATATTTTTGCACAAAATTGGTTTTATCCCAAATGCCTGTAGTTGGTTGGAAACTATGAATTTGAATATTTTGTTTATAAGCTAAATATTTCAATTTTGACTGATTGCTGAATATTTTTAAGAATGATTTTATTAACACACATCAAATGCTGATGGTGCACAGCCTTCCTGTAGGAGAGACTGATGACTTCTTAGATCAGTGGGATCTCTCATCCATTGTAGCTTTTCTTTTCTGCTTTATATGAGCTCTCCATGGTGCTTTATGGTGGCAAACCTATTTCAGGATGGTGTTCAGAACCGTGGATAGCTCTCATACAGTTACAATGGATTATGAACCCTACTGGCACAGCCTCCCCTGAAACATTTAACAGCTGTACGATTCAGAGGTGTTAATCTAACTTGACTAGCTTTACACTGCAATGTTTGCTTGGAAGTAAATGCTACTGTATGCAATGGAGATTGTTCTCTAAGAAGCAGATTTTGGGTTGCAACCTCAAAGCAGTTACGATGAATATGACCCTTAGTGACAAGTGGGCACCCAAACCCTTCTAAGCAGTATGCATGTCCTTAGGCCAGGGGTGGTAAATCCTGGAACATTAAGGCTTCACGCAGCTCTCAGCCTAATGGAAAAGCCTCTCCAAACTTGGTTCAGTCCTTGGCAAAACCGTCCCATTATTCCTGAATGAAGATGAGAGACTGGCAGAGAAAAAGTTCCATCTAGCTATAGCTTTAGCCCTCACTACTTTTACCTTCATCGGTCCCCACTGTGGGTATGCAGGCCCCTGAAAATTAATCCCAAAGAAACATAATCTTTGAAAAAATAAGTTTCTTGGTTCCTGCTTTGGGCAAACCCAACTGAAATTTATGTTGGAATGGTACTCAGGTGAGCTGTGAGATACCATAGCAAGCTAAAGCTTATCTCCTTTATAAACAGGATTAGTAGAAAGCACAAGATAGGTCTAGATCTTTTTGCCAATATCACCTCCATGAACTGGCATTCCCATGAACTTTCAGTTTCAGTTGGATTTATGCTATGTGCTTCAGACTCTGCAGCTGGATTTTCTGCACATGCTCTTCAGAGTCTACAATTTCAAGGTAAGAAAGGGATACCACTTGGTATCAAGGGCTGGGAAGAGGGCATACAGGATCAACAGTGCTAATATACACAAATTCTGTATAGTCTTTGTTTTATTTATTTTATTATTTATTTAGTAAACTTCTATGCCGCCTCATTCATTGAAGCCTCGGGGCGGCTCACAGGTTTTTGTTTTGTTCTGGTTCTTTGGTGGTGGTGGTGGTGGTGGTGGTAACACTGCACACTTTGGAACCCTTTAGGAATCCTTCAACCAGGCTGCCTTAGTGGGCAGGGTTAAAGGTGAATGGGACTAGGACAACCCCCTTGCTCACTCATATTCTAGTTTAAAGCTACCTTGCAGTGAATATAATCAGCATTTCTATGAGGAAGTTGATGTTAAGCATACATATTCAGAGGGATCCCTATGTAGGCCAAATAGCTTTTGTTGCCAATCTTGAGTTTAGGTTGCTGAAGGGAGGTGCAGGAAGAGACTTTTAATAGTGATCTCAGGCCACACAGAAAGTACATGGGTCTATGGGACATACAGAAACCTGCCATGAGCTGCTTCTGCCCTACATGTGCCATAGATGAGCTGGCCAAGTGCTAGCAAGGTCAGTAGAAAGTTCCCACTGTTCCAGAAACCATTTTAATCCAGCATGACTACAGAAACAGGAGGGCCTTGATACCCACAGATCTCATATGTTCTTCCGTGGATATAATCTATAGTTGCAGTTTAGAAAAGTATTCCAAAAGGCCAATAGAGTGAGAGAGATGTTCTGAACATCTGACAGACTGAACCTCACATGTATTTTTCCTTGTAGCTTTTGCATCTTTGTTAAGGGAAAACAGAAAAGGAAGATACTGTGTATGTCACTAGGATTGTTCACCAACTAATAGTAATAGCATAGAAAAACTATTTAAATACTTTGCATAAAGCATTACTTAGCCAACCTAAACGTAATGCATATTTCTTAACAGAAGTGTTTTTGTCTGCAGTTATTCTTGCTTTAGTAAATGTTTCTATACATATTTTAACTGTTGCTGATAAATGTAATTTCAACTGCACAAACTCATGCAAATAAATGTGTGTTAGGCATTGCTGAGATTTGTGCATAATGCTATAGCATGAAAACTGAATTGTACCATATTAACTTCTACAATAGTAGATAAAGGGTTTTTTTTAATTGTTCCCTTGTATTATTTATTTAATTGGCCTTTTACCTGCCCCATTAGCCATAAGGCTCTCTTAACACAACTTATTTTACAGAAGAAAGCTGTGGGCAGGAAACAGTGCAAATGGCATTCATATTAAAAATTATTAAGTGTAATCCCATTCCTAGTTACTTGGCAACAAATTCACTTGGGATGCATCCTGACTTGGCTTGGATTAAACAATGCAATAATCCACACTCAAGAGTTAAGTATGAATTGCCTTTGAACCATGGGCTACTCAGCCAAATTAACAACACTGAACAGTTTGCAGTTCACAAACCAACAAACCATGATTTGTTCATGGTAAACAAGTCACAGATTGTTAGTGCAGCTGAATTTAGAAAACAAACCCATATTTCAGAAATAACCCATGTTTCCACAACTCATACTTAGCCCTTAACTGGTTTATTATGTTGCCAGAACCCAGTCAAAGACAAACTTAAAGGTATATAAACTCATTTAAATTAACGGGGCTTAACTTAGTCATCATTAATATCACATGGATTTCAATGGGTCTATGCTATGACAATCTGGATCCACCCCAATTTGTTTAATGATGCTTAGTTTCTAGTATGTATGTTCAGCCTTGGAAAATAATAAGCACACACACACACACACACACACACACACACACACACACACACACAATATCTTACTATTCTGTAAAAACTGAAACCTGGAGGATTTTTTGTCTGAAACAAGCAGATAAAAATAGTGCAGTGAAAACTTTTCATATATAGCTAACATATATTGGATTTAGGAGAGAGAATTTTAGAACCAGAACCAGACACCATTCCAGATGCTGTTGCTTGGTCAATATCAAATTATGCATTTTAATTGTATTTAACAGCATCCTTCCACAACACAACCAGTACTGCTAGTTGATTGAATCCCGTCCCACCAATACAATCCCATCCACAAACCCAAAATCTGTCCCAGAGGGATGGAGAATGCTCCAGAGCAGAGTTGGGGTATCCATGGAGGGAAGAAAAGACAAATTCTCCCTGCATGGGCAGATGTTCACTTGCATTTTGTTGAATTTAATCTTGATTCCTTAAGAAGGTAGCAAGTTCTGTAAAACAATGTTTTAAAAATTAATTCAAAAGTCTTGCTTATTATTTCTGAGATAAAACACATTAATTCCTGTCTTGAGGAGGAAAATTAATAAGGTCCATTAATTTTAAAAATATTTTAATTGCAAAAAGGAAAATACAAAGTAAGATAGTTAAGGCAAAGCCATGCCCAGCAAAAGTAATCTCTGAACAGCTCCTTTAATCAAAATTTCACAATTTTTTGAACATCTTAGAATTCCTGCAAACCTTTACACAACAACAAAGCATGTTAAAATGTATGAATAAGCTTTAATTACAAGGATTGCTCCAGATTGCTTTATTCTTTACAGTCTCTGTGCTGTGCTCTTCATTAACATTTTTGCATAGACTTAACATACTGTGTGACTTTAAAAAAATACCCTTAGACCCATTTATTTTGGCATTGTGGATGGTTTTTTTCTTTTAAGGCTATACATTTTAAACTAAGCACAAGATGCTCTGGGGGCTGTCTTGGAATAACTTCTATGTTAAATCCAGACAATTATGCCATTTTAGCAAAAACAATATAAACCTGATATTACTTGGAATTCAGCTCAACTGTGTGTCTTTTACACAATACTGCCTCTTAGTGGCAACCTAAATCAAGTAGAAAAATCTGATACAAAGTGGCAGATTACAACGTGAACATTGGGTAGAAACTTGTTCCTGATTGTAGCAGGGATTGGGAATGTGTGACCCTCTAGATCAGTGGTAGCAAACCTATAGCACGCGTGTCGCAGTGGACACACAGAGTCCTCTGTTGGCACCTGAGCCAAGTCACCCCAGCATCGCCGCAGCAGCCAAGCAGCGAATAACAGCACACACAAGGGCCATGCGCATGCTCGGAAAGGAGTGGCAGCACCGGGTGATGATGTCACAAGCTGCAGCATCATATTTAGTTGTTTTTTTAAACTAAAACCTCAGTATGCAGGTTTTATTGCAGCGCTGGCACTTTGCAATCATTAAGTGGGTTTTGGGTTGCAGTTTGGGCACTCAGTCTCTAAAAGGTTGTTCATCACTGCTCTAAATGTTGGACTGCAACTCCTGCACTATTGGCTGTATCAGGAAGGACTGATGGGAGTTGCAGTTCAACAACATCAGGGGGCCACACACTCCTCAACCCAGTTACAGCATACTTCTTTTTAAAAAAATAGCCATGTGTCTGTCTTACCCCACTTCAATCAGAAGAAGCATAAGGAGATGTTGTCCCTACATGCATAAAAGGAAAGGCATTACCAGTCAAGTATTGCTTGAGCCCTATATATTGAAAGGAATTTCTATAATATAGCAAACTGAATTATCTTAACCCCTTTCCTATGAGGTAGATGCTATTATTTCCACTCTTCAGATAAGAAAAGTGATATACATAATTAAAAGCAGATAATCGTTATACTGTCAGAATTTTACTAAAATGCATCTCTACAGACTAATATCATTCAAAATTTAAGAAAGTATTTGGTGCACACACAATAATCACAAGCTGTACTAGTGGTGCATGGCAGCTGCACTGCAGAATTAGGAATACAACATTGGGCACCTCGCTCCTTCTTGTGCTCCAAGGAGGCTAAAAGATCCCAGAATACAGAAAACTCAACATATTTTTGAGTGTTTCTGAATACAAAGTATCACATAGTCCTAAATACAGTGCTACTACAAGTGATAGTAATGGGTTACCAAAATTATTTAAACTTACCTGCACATCTACACCATTGGCTTCAAGTGTAATGATACTAATTGTGACTAATCCTATTTACTTGACAGCAAGTAAAATATAGCCGCTTAGTTTTCTATCCAGACTGACATTTAACATACATTTGTGTATAACATGAGCTAAAGGAGTATGCTGAGTGTTACCTTGAATAAGTAGTAGTATGAAAACGCATTAGGCAAAATGAAGTGGTGTGTGTGTGTGTTGGGGGCGCTGTTGGGTTTTGTTCAGGATGCTCTGCTTGGATTCTCCACAGGACAGTTTTTCAAACATAACTACATGGTGAGGAAATGATTGAAAAATGAAATCATTCCTGACTGGAATAGTAACAAAGAAGCCTAGTAAAGTTTTCCAAGGACCAGCTGACCCCAGTTAGAGCCTTACATGACATACTGCCCAAGATCCAGTTCACTGGACAGCAGCGCTATATAAATTGGGCACAGGAAGAACGTGTGAGTAACTAGATGGTCATAGAATTAATCAGAGTCCCAGCTCTATCCTGGAAACACATTTCAAGGTTGAAGCTGGGACTGGGAAGTTCAAGCACCCTCCTTCCACCCTTGCAGCTGGTCTGGAAAGAACTGCAACTCTAAAGTTGTAAAAGCAACTTCAGAGTTGGGATATGGTGGGTGGAGTGGTGGAATGAATAAATGTCAACTATATGCAGTTTCCTGGCTGCACCTCAGTTTCATCTGTTCATCTGCTCATGCTCCAAGGCAGAACACTGAGATGACTAAAATCATCCTAAGTGTTTTACAGGGCAAAAGAAGTGTGGAGGCAACATTTGCCTCTATGTTCCTTTAAGCTGACATAGGACGCCCAGTATTTCTAAGAGTGGAGAGTTACAGACACCTTCACTGAATTATACTGCAAGTTGTTTAAATCAAAATAATTTGTTATTAAAATATAATTCTGAAATATGCATGTCAGTTCCATTAAAATGTAATGTATTCCATTGTCTAATATTTGTTTATATAAATGCTACTGATGTACCACTGAATTGTTTCTGTGGATTTTATCAAAGTCTTGATAAAATCTGTCAGATCCTTAGTAATGAGCTGTTACATTGGAACAAGTGCTCTAAATTAAAATCCAATATGCTGGGAAAATGGGCAGAGAAATAAACAATTTTTCTAGCAACTCAAGGACAAGCCTCCATAGCCCCTAAAACTACAACTGTATATGTTTCCTAGAAGAAAATCCATGTAATTGAAGATAATCCAACAGAATATTTTTTTTGGTAAAATGGTATAGGTAACATGGGAACAAAAATGTCATTAATTCTGTGGAGTCATTTGCCTAGAGCCTTTGTCAAAATATCCCTTTAAAATAAATAATTCCCGTTATTGTTCATCTTTTCTACCAAATGCAATCTAGATCAAGAAATTCCTCATTGCTATTTACACATAGTAGATTCACTAAATGTAACATATAATTTTATAGTATTCTCTGTTCTAAGCTTCTACTTCTTAACCTAGAGAAGGCCTATGTAAGGTACTGTCCGTTACCCATAAGGGGCAAAAAGCAAGATATGAATGCAATGTAGTAAGAATTAATTACATGGCCATTATAATAATGACTACCTTTTCCCAAGTATGTTTGCTATTGCCTCAATCACAAGTGTCCATTATATTCTAGACCTTTTCTGTTTATGCTACACCACCTGGAATTAACTTTATTATTTTTTTTAACTGCAGGAATTTTACAATAGTTTCTACTTTCAAGTCTGCCCCAAACTAGTAAAACTTGGAGGAAGAAAAATGTATAAAGTGCATAGACCAGTATTAATAATGTTAATTTGATTATTATTACACAGATCACCACAATAGGGTAGTGTTTAATTTCTAAAATAAATACTATTATTTTATTTATTAAATATTATTATTTAATAAATAAAATAAATACAGGAGGTGCTGTGCAGCAAGCCTGTCTGAATATTACAGCCTCTGACCAGAAAACTTTGCTCTATAAATCTAAGTACACAGGACTTCATTGAAATTACTTAGTAAAGTGAAAAAGTACTCTGCAGAGAAAGGGTAGGCAACTGAAAGCCTGTATTCTGTCCCACCCTCCTCCTGCAACCCCCTACCATCTCCATTGCCTTCCCCAAAGTTAAAAACTTCTTCTTCAGGAAAAAATGGTTCTGGAGCGCCTAAAGGATTAAATCTAACTCAGAAACATGTTAAATTTAACCATTACGTTTTTTTCTACAAAGCAATTTGCCTCAAATATTGGCACCAAACCAGTGATTTAGGCTATTGGATGTTCTGTGGTGTCCCACACTAAGGGTTCAGGGGATAAAAATCACTCCCAGACCTCCAGAAGTTACCCATCCCTGCTGAATAGGCACTTGCCTTATACCAAGGCAGGTCATTGGTCCATCCAGCTCAGTATTGTCTAAATTGATTGGCTGCTGTTCTCCAGGTTTTCAGATAAGAGTCTTTCTCATACCTATATGGAGATATTAAAGATTGAAAGTGTTTATTTTGCTACTATTTTTTCTTTCAAAATGAAGGAATGGAGGAAGTGAAGGTTATGAAATGGTACAGCCAGATTTCTGCCCTAAGGTATGGATAATCAGAGAGCTGAACCCTGGGATTTAAATGAATCATATCCTAGACCAGTGGTGGCGAACCTATGACACGCGTGGCACAGTGGACACACAAAGCCCTCTCTGTCGGCACGTGAGCCAAGTCGCCCCAGCAGCCAAGCATCGGATAACAGTGCATATAGGGGCCATGTGCATGCTCAGAAAGGAGTAGCGATGCCAGGTGATGACGTCACGAGCTGCGACTCATTAGCCACGACTCCTCCGAGCTTTTGCATGGCCGGTCAGTGCACTGCCAAGGATATATATAGATTTGCTTGGACTGGCTGTGAGTTGTTTTTTCTAAACTAAAACATCAGTATGCAGGTTTTATTGCGGTGTTGGCACTTTACGATAAATAAGTGGGTTTTGGGTTGCAGTTTGGGCTCTCGGTCTCTAAAAGGTTCACCATCACTGTCCTAGACCATAGATAGGCAACCTGGTGGCCTCTGCGTATTTGAACTACAACTACCATCAGCTCCAAGCAACATAGACAATGATTAGGGATTATGGAAATTGTAGTTTAAAGCATCTACCCTTGTTCTAGACCAACAAGCTGAACAGATATTCAGATACAGGGATTAGCCCTGGTGCTGAAATTAGGTTCTGAAGCTGTGTTCTGGTACAAACATAGCCCTGCAATGGGATAAGTTAGATTTGTTAGTCAGTTAATTTAATTGCATATTACCACAGATGCTTACCAGGTTTGGTAGGTTTACATTTCTTAAGTTTAACTTTATATAAACAGGAGTGGGAATACTAAATTTCTGTATTTCTCAGAACTCAATGCAAAGTCATTTCTATTTTAACAGAATTTGTTGTGGAATTCATACAGGATTTACATTTTAAAGGGCAAACTATATACTTCAGAATACAGGGTTGCAAGCTTTAAAAGCCTACACAAGCTACCTTTACATTAAATAATCTTGAACAAAGCAATGCTTTGAAGACTGGAACACAAGTCTCAGGGGCTTTCAAAGGAATTTAGTGACTAATCGTAAAATCTCATTTGCCAGCATATAAATGCTAAATGGAGAGCAGTGTGTGAACTGAAATATCAGAACACTACAAAATGTATTTGTGTACTGGCACTGCAAAGCGATAAAAGAGAATTTAGGGCAGATATACACTTAAAAATGTTTTGTGGTGGGATTCCAAATTACTTAGTAAATCTGCTCATCTCCAAGGTAAGAGTACATTGACTTTCTGGTGAAAATATACATTCAACACCTTATGATATAGCTGCTTTTTTTAACAAATGGGAAGAGTTGGTTTGCTTTTAAATAAAAAACAACCTTTTTAAAAGAACCAACAACTGGTAGTGTTTGCTTCAGGGGCAGACAAGGTGTGAGCACAATCTCGGACACTTTTCTTGGTGCCCAAGGTGTTCTATCCCTCCTGCTGTTAAAAACAAAACCAACCCATCCATCTTACCATGAACTGAGATTACTGTGAAAAAGGTTTCTGTTGGAGCTGCAAAGTGTGTGTTCAAAGGAATTGTTTGGAGTGCTGGGGCTCACACTCAACCACTGATCTTGTACTTGCTTTTTGGGCAAGTTATGTGTCTTTTTCCAGGGTACCCATTGTAGTCATATTGTGGTAGTACCCACAGCATTTCTCAAACTGCCAAAAAGGTTGCCTGTCCCTTCAGTCTTCTGAGCTTGTCAAATAAACAATGCTGCTCTGTAGAGTATTTTTGTTTGATGTTTGGAAGAGAAGGTACCTCAATCACAGAGAACTCACTAGATTTCAGTTTGTAAAGCTAAAAGAAGGATTAACAATACTGGGAAAAGCCCTTAACCTGTATCTGCCAGCTTTATACTGAGTTATTCTCCTGCAGCAACTGTTTCATTACTAACCTGGTATCAGGCTACCTGGTAATTGCATTCCTCAGTGTAGATCTGTTTAATCACCAAGATCATCAGAGGAGGCCCTTTGGTCCCATCTGGTACCAAAAAAGCTAGCTTACTCCATGATGGCATCCACTTTGTGGAATGCCCTCCCCCTTGGTATTGCAGGAGGTGCCAACTGTGGCATGTTTTAAGTGCCAGTTAAAGGCCTAACTTCCTCCCAGTTTGTTATTTTAATCAAGGTTGTACATTTAAAAAAATGCTTTTAACTGAAATGTTTTGTATTTTCTGTTTTAAATGCTTTAACTGTGAAAGTTTTGCATTTTATTTTATTTTTTTACTTCAAGATGTCATCTAGATATAGTCAGGCAGACTATAAATATGTTAAATAATAAGTTAAAATTATGTGGGAATAAGACAGTGCTACATTTCTTGAAAGATTTGCACTTACTAACACTTATTAGAGACCCAAACTTTATGCAGCAAATCTCCTTTGAAGAGCAGTGATGAAAATGAAATATTTTGTCCTTTTTCAGAATAAATGTAAACAAAAACAGCCTGAAAACTTGATACTGTATTTAAATAAACTCATGATACCCCCTTTTAATATAGAATACTTCTGTTGGTTCTTATCCTGTGATACGTATAAGGCACTGAAATATCTTGGAAAAACTTCTGCAAAAAAGACTGCAGTTTCTGAATATATCAAAATATTAGGAGAGTTACTACAGTTATGTAGCAAGGCAAGAGGGAATTGAAGATACAGTTTCTAAATATATGTAAATAGAGGGAAAAGAATTCACAATGCAGGAATCAAAGTATGTATTGAAGTTGTTTTAAATTCTTTGTTCTGCACAGATATATATGTCACCTTTTTTGTGCTTTACAATGAGGTACAGCCCTTGTTGTTTCTTTTTGTTTGCACACATACCAATGTATTTTGGAAGTTGCCATATAGCAGAAGCAAGCAATTCATTTCTTAGAAATCCATATCACTATTTCAAAGTTTGGTTGTTCCTTCAAGGAAACAATTAAGTAGTATGTGAACTATAAGAATTGATAAGAATGGAACACTGTATGTTCCATTTAATGCTAACAGACCTTAGAGACAATTCTCGAATATTTCTAAGCTGAAAGATCTGAAATAACTAATTTGTCTGGCTTTTCTCCAATTTCAGGTAGAGATAAGAGTTCATCGGTTTCATAGTCATCATCAAAGGATCTACAAAAAAGAACAAACGTATTTTAAATGTAGATGGTGTACATTTGTTAAAGATTTTCAATGTGATTAATTTTGTGATGGATGGACAGATATAATATAAAACTAAGGAAGTCTTGTAGCACCTAAGACAAGCCTTTTACTATAGCATGAGTTGGGAGAAATACCTTTAACTAGTGCACTGAACATGAAAGATATAAAAACAGTGATAATCTGGCATAAATATTAAACATATAAAATGTAAATATTTTCATGGCCTTTTCACTCTAACATTTACATTTGTTTCTATTCACACCTGTAAATATAAAATGATGCATGTACATATCTATCAACTTAATACATTTGTTCATTTTGCAAAATTCACAGGGGACAGCTCTTCCTCCAACAACTGCTTTGGAGGTGAAGGGAGAGGGCAACAGTCATTTCATGGAGAGGCTAATAAAAGGACATTCTGTCTCTGAGACCAATTTCTCTTTCTCCATAGTTTCTTCAAAGAAGAAGGGAAGCGTCACCCTCCCTTTGTCCCTGAGGTTACTATTGGAGATAAGTATTTTTGTGTCAGTGACTGCACAAATCCTTCCAACAAGGGACTCATTACAACTTCATTCAACTAGCTGTTTTTGTGGTAGTCATGTTAGTTTCTAGATGAGTACTAGTGCAACCATTAGCAGAACATCAATACCACCTGTACTTTTTTCCACTAGTCCGACATTGAATAGAACCCTCTGTCTAATCCGAGTTCCCTCAGGGTAAGCTGGCCGTATTATTTTTACTATACCATATATGCCCTTCAACTACTTGGATTAAATGAGTTAATACTTGTATTCTTCAAAAATACACAAAGGCACATCCTTTAGTTAAAGTTTGATCTGGTTCACAGGTAATAGCCATCTCCTGTGCTTTAATTTACCATGGAACTTATCCTTGTGTAGCAGATGCTGTTTTAAAATACAAACTATGGCAAGAAAGGTTGTTTCCAGGGTTATCAAGCCATCCACAACCCCCAAACAGCCCATAAGCCTATTGTTACAGTTCTGTCTGTGTAGTTTAGGAATTGTTCCAATAACTGTTCTGACATGTTGTAGACAGAGTAATTAGCTAGGACTACACCCTGAATAACTTGATTCAAACATTTTGTAATAAACAATGTCTTTTATATTTTGTACTGACATGCTTACACTGACATGCCAAGAAGGGTTATTTTGTAAATCATCAGGTTTTACTGTTAATAAAACATCTGTTTAAAAGAAGCATAATATCTTAGTTTGTTTCAAAATAACATTTTCCACTTTCAAGCATATGAGTTTTGAGACTTCTCGGAGTAGCAATTAGAAGTTTTTCAGGTATCTGCACTCACCCTTCTTGTAACTGTTCATTGCCAGACTCTTCAGCAACAAGAATTTCATATTCCTCAGCAGCATATCTATCCCAGTCAGAAGGCTCAGGACCATCATTTTCAACATCCTTAGTAAACAGATGATAAATGAATGAGAATGCCATTAAACAAACCAAAGTGTGTATGCACGCGCACACTTGTGATTTCTGTAATTTACAATATTTACAGTCCATGTATGCAATGGCTGGGGTAATAACACAGCCTCAGGGAAATTATCTTAAATGCTCCAATTAATTACCACTGTATGAAATCTTCTTCAAAGTTTATTTACACATGCACAACCAGTGAAGATTAGAGAAAGAAGGCAGATAAAGAATTTTTCGTAGGTCACATCTGTGTATAATTCAATGAATGCATTCATTCAAATTTAGATATTCTTTCTTGATATGGATCTCTACAGAAGAGACAGATCCACAAGTACAATGGAAGGCAAATTGGGCCCTCTCTTGAAATGAAACATTCACTGGTACTTCCACTTTGGAAGAGATTACTAGATTCAGTTGACTTTGCATTCTAAATATACTGTAAGAGTTATAGCTCTGTTCTATGAAATAGCTTGCTTTTAAAAATTTATCACTAGATTTTTACAAAAATCAGTATATTATAGTGGTTTTGTTAAAGCTATTTAGTCTGTCTAGTGATCATGTACAAGATCAATGAAAAACATCTTTTATATCTCTATTCCTCTGAAAGACCAATTGAAAAATATATTATTTTTACATGCACACATTCTTTCAATTTTTCTGTGTGGCTAATTTCCCAGCGTCATTTTAAGGAAAAATGAAGAAGTATGTTTAGTGGGTTAATTACACCATCGGCAAACTGTCACTCTTGTTTAATAATAAAGTGAAGAAACAGGTGTAATGTATTGGCTCTTTTGGCTTGCCATATTGGGTGTTGTGAGAGCTTGGCCTTAACTGGGCTTTTACATTCCATGCCATATCTTTGTCTTCCAGTTTTCTTACTAGCCAGCTGCTGCTGCTGTTCTGAGGATGTTGTTTTATGAAATTACAATTAAACCTGTTGTTTTAATTCTTCAGATATCTTATCTTGTGAAGACATAACACAGGTGTGATATAACATTCCTTTGTTCCTTGGCCAAAATTCCCAGCAGCAGACATTGTCCCAATTTACTCCTTTGCTTCTCCCGATATTATTTTAGGTTATTAGGCAAATGTTTAGGAAAATAATTGTTCTTTATTAGCAATTATAGTAGTGGCTATCATTAGTATACTTATTCACTAGAAATTCTATAGGGAATTTCATGAAGGCTTTTGCTGTAAAACTCTTCTTCAGAATAATCACTATTTTAAAATACAATTGTTTTTTACCTTTTGCACAGCAAATGGATCTCGTTGTTCATTGTCCAGGTACTTTTCCAAGTTAAAAAATGTATTATAAAATACAGGTGCCATTCTGCATCGCTTCAAATCTCGCAGAGTTACCCTTCCTGCAAATAATCACACATTATTTTCCCAGTAGTTTTTTATTTCTCAGGGGCGATGGGATTATTTGGCCTCTACTTCACAGGTCACATGACAAAATATTTGTGAGAGAAAATATGTCTTTCAGGGCAAGTTCAAAAATCCTTTTACAAAATCTTACTTTCCAAACAGGTTGATTTACTTTGCCAATTTAGTTATGTGAATGTTTCTCATAAACCATTTCCATCACTGATGACATGCAAGTTCCAAGTTCTGCACATGCCAAGAAGGTTAAAGGATGTATGGCTGTTATGAGTAAAGAGAATTTTCAGTTTGGAGTTAAAAAGCAGCCATAGTGAACAGGGTGATTGTACGTCCTGATCCTAACACAATGTTGTGTGAAAATTGAGAGCTGTAGTGCTTGGAGAAGGATAATGACAAGTTGGTCACCAGAAGCAGAATTCAAGCACATTGATCAAATATCCAACATATTTCTAAGGAAGCGAATCAAATGTCTGTGTGGACAAATTCTTGTACAGCCCCTTTCCCTGTGCCAAGGCATGTGTTGATTTGCATTGTTTCAGGTTTATAGGTAAATGAATGAATATCATACATACAGGTTATGACTCACTATACAAATTGAAGGTTCTATTTTCATTTTAAAATGCTATTGATATACATACCTACCTATCTGAATATCTGTTTCAAGTGTTCAAGCAGCTATGTGTATCTGGGGTAGTGGGAACTGATCACTACAATGTCTTTGATTGCTTTGAATATTAACCACGGTGCAGCTAAAGGTGCAAAGTTTAGGAGATTTGTAAAGACTACTGCTTCGCCCTAGGGTTCCCATACACATGAAAGCATATTGTTGTTGTTATATTCATTTATATTCTGCCTTTTCCTCTTTTGAGGAACCCAAACTCCATTTTATCTTCAAACAGCAACCCTCTGAGGTAGGTTAGGTTGAGAGTGAGTGATTGGCCCAAAATCATCCAGGCAAACTTCATGGATGAGTGAAATAATAGTAAAATAGCCCTGTGACTGCTGTGAACACAAACAATTAATGGAGACAAAATATTTAAAAACATCATAGAGATTAATGTCATCTCACACAAAAAACTGTTAAGCAATATAGAGGAGCAGTGTTATATAAACAGCCCTTACCCTCACTTTCTGGCTTTACCAGATCAAGCATTTGGCACAGTAAATCATGGAATGGCAATGGTTCAATGCCCATGGATTCCATCCTCTCACACTGTTCTTCATAAAAATACTCCAGTTCATACATGGAGAGTGTGCCATCCCCATCCAAATCCATGCATCGGAACCAGTACTCAATGCTAGGGAAAGAGAAATGAATCAGATTCGTTTGAAACCGTATTGGGTCAAGCAATATTTTCAAACAAAGAACCCTTATCAGGATGGTTTTCATGTGCACAATGAAGCTTTGTCTGGGCCTCTTCCCATATAATGGAAAATAGTATCTAGAATTCAGAGCATGAGCTAAGGCAGAAAATACTCAGTTGTTCAGTAGAACAAACTGTACCCTTTCCTCATCCCAAAAGCAACATTCTGTGCAAATTATCAAGGTCCTGGGAAGAGATTCTTAATGGAACTGATTTTTACATTTAATAACAAAGGTGTGAAAAAACTGAGAATAAAAAAGGCTAAGATACATAAATTCAAAGCAGGTTTTAATGCTGAGGACAAAAAAAACCCCTATTAGAACAATCCACTTCCTTAAGGAAATATCCCCACTATTTAGGGTCCCTTTCAATGATGCCTTCCAAACATGACAGCAAATGCAGTTTGGCTCCTTTCTGTACTAGGTAAGTAATGGCCAAGCCCATATGGGAAGATCCATATTGTGGCTTCTTCACACAGCAAAACAGTTCATTTACTAAGATAAAACTACAGTATTTTCCATGTTCCTGGCATTGCAATGGCTCTCATTGTCAAAGAACAGTGTGAGTCCTAAATACCAGTGTGCCTATAGCTTATAAACTATGCAACTGAGGTATAAAATTATGTCATGATTTATTTATTTAATTTATGTATTATACTTCTATGCTGCCCCATAGCACATTGAACTTACTAGCTTCTTCTTTGGGGGAAGGGTCCCTGAGAAGGACCTCAGCAGATAATCTTAGGTGCCAGGTTGGAACAAGCACAGCTTTTCTTATGTTCTTACTCTTGGCTTTCTGTTCTTTAACCAATTTAACCCCCACCCCCACTATTCTATGACTGCTAAGTTTGCTCAGGAGTATTTAGTGAGAAACTTTATCAATAGCCTTTTGGAAGTCCAAGTAAATAAGGTCTACCAGATCACCCTGTCCATGTGTTTATTGATCCTTTTACAGAACTCTGAAAGGTTAGTGAGGCAGGATTCAGCTTTGTGGAAGCCATATTGTTACATTTACTATTCTCCAGTCCTCTGGTACAGAGGCTGATGCCAAATATTTTTGTTAGAAGGACAATACTTTTCAAATTTGAGTTCTTTAAGAACTTTCAGATGGATACCATCTGGGTCTGTTGATTTATTAACTTTTACTTTGTTACCAAGGTTGAACACTTCATCTTTTGTCACCACTGTTTGCCTCAATTCCTCAAACTCCCTTGTTGAAAACAGCATTCAAACAGTCTTATACCCTCCACAATGAACACAAATGAAAAACATTCAGCTTTTCTGTAATCCGTTTATCCTGGCTTAGTTCTCCCTGAACTCCATTATCATCCAGTGGCCCAACTGCCTGTGTAGCTCATTTTCCAATTTTCTGATCTATTTAAATAAATCTTCATGGTTGGCCTTGATGTTGCTAGTGATATGAGCCTATAACCCTATTTTTTTGGGGGGGGGGGTCCTCCTTGTTTGCAAGCATCTCCTAATGCAAGCTTGTGCTCCCTTTTGTTTTCCTCATTTGGGCAAGTCTTCCATTTTCTCAAAGAAGCCTTTTCTTTAATGGCTTCCTTGAATCTTCTCATTAACCAAGCTGGTGACCTATTAGACCTGGCATAAACTTTTCTAACATGTGGTATGCATACTATTTGAGTTTCTATTATTGAGTAATCTCCAAGCATTTTGTAGTAATTTGATTCTCTTGATTCTCCCCATCAAATTTTTACCAGTTCCTTCATTTTAGAGACGTTTCCTTTTTTGAAATCAAATGTGACTACATTGGACCTCTTGGGCAAACTTCCACTAATATGTGGTCACTGTTTCCAACTGATTCAAAAAAGTATCTGGAAATAGGTCCTGCGCAATCCCAGCTAGTATTATATTTAGAATTGCCTTCCCCGTTTGGTTCCATGATCAACTGTTGTAAGGCACAGTTATTTAGGAGACCAAGAAATTTAACCATTTTGTCAGAAAAGGAACTTGTATTTATCCAGTCAATATTGGGGTAATTGAAAGTCACCCATTATTACCACACTTCATCATTTTGATGTCTCTGATTTCATTTTCCCTCTGAAGATTACCCTTAGCATTCTGTTAGAGACAACAGCACGTTCTTAGTACCAAATTCATTTTGGAGCCAGGATATGGTCCATGGAGCCAGGTATTCTTACTCACAGTGCTTCAATGGAAGAATATGCATCTTTAAGGCTTTTCAGTTGCTGGACTCTATACCCTCCTTCACATACATAGCAACACCTTCTCCAGAATACCTTCACTTTCCTGATCCTTCCCATAGATCTTATAACCAAAGATGATGATATCCCACTCTCCATTCCACTGGTTTTCTGTAATAGGCACTCTATCTAGGTTTTCTTTAAAACCAGATACTTCATATCTCCAATTTTGGTTCAGAGACTTTTAACTTTTGCATAGAAACACCTATACACAGCATCCTTATCCAGATATCTCTGGCTTGTTTTGACACTAAGGCCTCTCTGACTGGCTAGCATCTTTCACTATACGATCATGGCAGAATTCTTCCCCTGTCACATTTGAACAATCAGAAACATTTTCATCTTCATCCCTTAGGGCTGATGTAAACTGAACTGGATGTTTCCTAGCTCCAGTCAGCTTTTTCTCAGGATTCAATTTAAAAGCTGTTCTGACACCTTATTTATTTACTTTATTTATATACTGCTCAATAGCCAATGCTCTCGGGGCTGTTAACAAAAGTTAAAAAGCACACAAACAACAAAATTAACATAAATGTAAAGCAACAAAACCACTGCAATTGCAATTGAATTTTTGTTTTGTGCAGCACTCTGATACCATTTTGGTTCAAATGGAGCCCATTCCTCTTGTACAGGCCTGGCTTGTCTCAAAATGCCTAACAAATATGAACCCCTTCTCCCTACACTACCATCTCATCTGCATGTTGAGACTCATCAGCTTTGCTTGTCTAGCTGGATGTGTATGTGGAACATATAAGCATTTCAGGAAAAGCCACTTTGAGCAACCTCAAAACTACATTTTGCCATGTCATTGGTAGCAACATGGATCACTTCCACTGTTCCCATTCCAGCATGAGTTAAAAACGGTATCCAAACACCACAAGATACCTACACACCAGGCAGATAATTTACCATGTAGTCTACATACCCATCACAGACTTAGCTATCTATATATGTAATGATCTAAATCTTTCACTACTGCAAGTTCTGCACTCCCCCGCCCCCACCCCAGCATGTCATCAGTGCAAGAGGATGTTTGCTTGTCTTCCAAGTGGGTCTCTTCTAAAGGATCATTTCCCTCTTCCTCAGAATGACACTTTCCTTCTCCGAGACCCTCTTTTTGCATGAACTTGGTCACTATTATTTGGTGCCCAAAGATCACTTCCATCAACCTCTCTTCCTCTCTTACCTTCTCCAGGCAAGCAACATTTGCTTCAAGGGAATGAACTCTTTCTCAGAGAAAAAGATGCTCCTTTTTCCAGGTGCACACCCACAACTTCTGTCCAGCTGGCAGATGGTCATAGTTATGGCACTCAGTGTAATATACCTAGATAGCCCCCTACAACTGTGTTATTGTAATTTAACTGTTATTGCAAAACTATGTTGTTTACTAGCAAAAGGTTCAAAATTTACTTAAAGTTGCTAATGTACAGTTTACAGTTGTTTATTATGAGATGAGAAGAGTTACTGATCTGGCTTCGTCACCCTGTTGCTGAACTTGCACAGTTGCTTAACATGCTTGAGTGCTGACATTTTTTTGTCCCTGTGACTCCTTGTGCTTGGAGAGGTGGCTCCCTCACAAGCCTGCCTCTTGATATAGCTCAAGGTCAGATAGGCTAACTGCCACTGCCAATCTGATTGGAGGACATCATTTCAAAAGCAAGGGAGGCTGTGGCTGAACACCTGGTCTGCACTAGCTTTCAGTGAATGGTAATGTACATTAATTGGGAATGGAGAAATTCGGGGAAATCAGGGATGGAGGACCTTGTTTTGCTGCTGGGAAACCTTAATTTGTCCTTGGAGATAATCTGTTGGAAGCCATAGTCTAGTAGCAAGCAGGACCAACCCATTTTATTTCTTGCTTTGTCCTTGGGAGGAGGAGGCAGAGATAGTGTTTAGAAAGTAGCAGTGTTTAGAAATTGAGGCATCTTATGCATGATAAATAATATTCATAACAACAAAAATTAGCCAAAATGGAAGTGTCATCTGGATTGGAACTACAGTGTAGAAGTTTAATTAGAAGTTTCAGCTATGACATTTGCTATCAAAAATCCTCCCCAAAAGCTGCTGTTTGCCCCTAGAATCATGTAACACATATCTTAACTGTACTGCATGTATTTTTACAATGAAAGTGAAATGTTTCTTTACTTAATGTAGTTTTATATTATGTTACCTTGTTGGGCTTTTTTTATCTTCTTCAGAGATCAGAAGCCACACAAAATCTGCATAGCTCATCTGGTTCTCTGTGTGTGCTTGAACTCCTCTGAAATAAACAAAGAACATATGGTGAAATTCAAAATGGGCATGCAAATACATACAACCAAAGAAAGACTTCAAAAACTCACTTAAGATCATGTGAGGGGAACTACAATTCCCACCATGCCCCAGTCAGTCTGCTTGCTTAAATGGATGCCAGAAGTGGCAGCATATTTTTTTTCTGTCTAAACATGCATAGGACTGTGCCCTGAATTTAAGCTCCTCATAATGTGTTGGAGCTGGTGGTTATTTACTCTCTGATTCTTTGAACAGCAAGACTGTCCTAACATGAAGTAGTACTCTAGAGAGCAGATGAGGCTCTTACACTATCTGACAAAACACTGTGAGGAGAGAGGTAAACCTTTGTTTTACCCTGCATAACAAACAAAAGAACAGTGTGAGAGGAACATGTTCTGCTCGAGCCTTATAGAAAGCCAGGGTCTGAAAAACTTCATGGCAGACTCTAATGAAGAAGTAGGATATGCAAAGAATGCAGGAAGAATGATGTCCTGATTTATGTGAAAATTGGAAACAACTTTTGGGATGAAAAAGATGTCTGAGAACAATCTTGTCCCTGTGAAAGGTGAGGCTGGGGATATCAACCCATAGGGCACATCATTCACTGGCTCTATGAGCTGAAGTAACAGCCATCAGCAATGTGACTTTTCAAGAGCAGAGATGCAGGGCAGCAGTGGCTAATGGCTCAAATTGTTTTGCAGTCAGTGCCTTCAAAGCAATGCAAAGGGTCCAGGATGGTATGGCTGGATGATTGAGGGGTAGGGGTGAGATTTCAAATGTGCAGAATTCTCAAAAGATAAGAAAAAAAATGTATAGCCTTGGAGAAGGGTGTTGGAAGCAGAAATCACGGCAAGGTGATAACTGCAAGGGATAACAATTTTAAACCCTTCTTGAACAAAGAAAGGAGGAATTGAAGACTATAACTGATGGAGCAGGTAACTGGATCTATGCCTGCAGTACAGGGAAACTTAATTAAAACTTAAATACATTTTATACTGTAGGAAGGTCTGGTAGAGGGTCAGCTGGTGGTATCCAGGATTGATTGGAGCAGTGTCAGTAAGGAGACAAGACTCAGATTTAACAAAGTGTCTCACGTGAAGTCATTCAAGGTATATGAAGATCTGGGTGTCAGATCAGAGGTAGTATGGAGTACTCTCCTTAAGATCTGAGGAGGAAGGGTACACACCATGCTTGTTGTGGTTATCAGAATACAGTTCTTGGAGTCTCACTGGATATTCCCCAGGACCATCATGACAAGAAGGAAAGGAGAGACAATGTAGAAAAAATGCCCTTTTAGTGAAGAAAGAGTGAGTGTAAAGGAGCCTGGATCTACTCCTACTCTGCTGTAGACCTTGTTTTGCCCTATTACAAACAAGTCTATCACTGAAGTTCTGCAGAAGCTAAAAAGACAGAGAGATACTTCCATACTAAGTTGTCACTCATGGAATACTATTGACATCCAGCTCATGAGATCTGCTACTATATTCTTTTTGCCAGCAAAGTGAAGGGCTAAAACGGAATGCAAACAGCTTCTGTGTGAGAACAATAATAAACCACCAAGGCACTGTTTGTCAATATTTGAAAAGGACAGCTCTGAAGGATGAATTTGAACACAGTGTTTCCCAGACCAGAAGGAGCTCCAAGTAATTAATATGATGCTTCACTCTGGCAATTGACTATCTACGCTTAATTACAAGGGTATTGTAGAGGGCTCCCCACCATTGAAGGGATGCATCTGTGGTTAGGGTTTGGGATGGTAAAGAGTCAGCAAATAGAATTCCTTCTTGGATAATAGGATCATCTACCACTGAAGGGGATGATGACATTAAAAAAAATGTCGAGGCAGGTATGGCATGAATGACAATTCTGGTTGAAAGGGCAAATGAACCAGTTTTGAAGGAACCATATCAGATGTGACCAAAACTGCTAACCAACACTGTTGCTAACATTACCCCACGTAATCTTGAATGTTGAGCTCTTCCTCCAAAAATGTATGGTTGTTACAAATGCACATGATGTTTGAGCCCTGTCTAGCTGCAGATAAGCTAAGCCTGCATAGAGTCTAGAACTGCGGCAATATGTTGGTGAATCCTTGTTGGTTGCAAGATTGGATTTGCACAGTTTACATAAAACCCTAGGTCAGCTAGGAGGCAAAAAGTGAAATGGTGAAATTATCTGGTTCTGTTGACATGCAGCCAGACATCCAGATACAGATATCTGTATCAAGGTATCTATGCCTTGAATGCAAAGATGGGTATACATTAACAGCCAAAATAACAACTATTCTCTCGTCACACAAAAGCTTCAGCCATACCAAGTTCAGTTCTCACCATTCACAGTTCTTAGTTTCTTAAGCAAAGACATCAAACAACTTTGTAGCTTTAACAGTCTAGTTAAAGTTCAGCATTGTTAATCATCAGGAAACTTTGCCAATATACAAACAAATGCCTGAAGAGTCTAGATTGCTGCAAGTCAGAATATTATTCCTGTGGCTCAAAAAGTAGAATAAAGTAAAAAAGAACAGGATGAAGAAGAGAGAAAGAAGAAAAAGTATATATGGGGGGTCAACCGTGTAACGTTTCAGTTCACCTTATACGGCCATCTCGCTGTAATCAGAGCTATAGTCTTCAAGCCCACCTGTCATTTAGTGACGTAAAAACATTTTGTCAAATTGTCAAAGACAATTTATAAATGTCTAAATGAGATAAGGTTATTTATCTGTTTATTTATTTAAAGTTTTTATATGCCATCCCCTTGCTACATAGCCTTGGGATGGCTCACAGAAATATGGTGCACCAAACACTGCTGCTGGCGAGTCGTTGTTACCAAAATTGTTGGTTGTGTTGTTGCCATGATTGGAAAGAGGGCTCCTGTTAAAGCTAATATTCTTGCCAGTATGGCTAGGTTGGGAGTAACTGAACAAATTCCATCTTCTTAGCTGTCACTTTTGTTTTCAGCACAATGCCATCTGGCCTGTTAAGTGAAGACCTGGCAATGTGGACAATATTCAAAATTATGGCTCTCATCCAGAAAATAAAAGGCAAAGAGAAGGTCTATCTGTTGGTGGAAATTTACTGCTACATTTAATGCATTTGCAAAAGGGGACATTCAGTGCTATCTGACCCTTTGTGACAAACATGATCTTCAATCATATAAAAGCAAAAGAAAAGAAATAATACACGGGCTAAATAGCAAGAAAAGAAAAAAAAGAGATGACAAAGAAACAATTAAATGTCTTGATACAAAGAGAATTGCTTCTCCCAAGGCTACCACAATGGCAATCAAACAGGAACTGAGGGAATGAGTAGAAGCCTGCTACTGACATGATTCATGATGGCGCCACAGAAGTGCATTAAGACAGCAACAGCCATTCCTAAGTTCCACTTGGGCACCTGAGGGGCAGCTGCAAGTGACAGTTGCCCAAGTAAGGTTGGCAAGAGCAGCAAGCTTTTGTTGCTCTTGCCAAGCAGCTCATTCACTCCTTCCCTTCATCTACAATGGGGACCTTCTCTCAGATTCAGATGACAAGTTCAGATGGAAGTCAAATCCAGTGTGTGTGTGTGTGTGTAGAACACACTTGTTGCCCTCAAACAAGCCACCATGTAGAAATGGTCTGGCTTTGTGTGATAACCTCCATGGCGTGTCACCCATTTATTGGATTATCATGTTGTGAGAACCTAATCAATGTGAGCATTAACATTTACTTTATGAGATAACTGAAAGCAAACTAATGTAGGCTGCATCTATACAAATGACCTTAGACAAGAAAGCAAAGGAGTCCCATCCTGCATTAAGCTTTCTGAATCCCAGTCCAGTTTTTTTCTACCAAAACATTTTTTCTCCAGTTTTCTTAGTTCCCCACTTTCTTACCTAAGTACAGCTCCACTGAATACTCTTTCTATAATCTTGTTTGACAGAGCTGTAAATGAAGAAACAAAATGTAGAAATCTTTTAGATACATAAGTGTGGTTCCTATAGTTCTAACAACTGCTGCCTTTCCCTAAGCAAAAGAACAGATGCAGAAAAAATACTATATGCAATGACTTTCCATCCTGCATGAAACCCAACAATGTTACTTCTCACTGCACATGCTGTTAGTATGTCAAATTATTGCCATTTTCAGTTTGATTGTTGAATAGCTTGTATCTAGAGATTATATTCCTTAATTTAGAATGTATAAGAATTAGTTTGATTATGTGAAGTAGTCTGTAAGATATGTCCTCATAGTATATCAAAACAGCAGGAATTTGAGATATTTAGTTAAATATTAAAAGTATGAAAACCTGCATGCTTTAATCAACAGGAGAATTAGTCCAAAAGTTATCTATAGAGGTATGAAGGGATTAAGGTAAAATTGAGGTAAATTTTTAACTTAATTTCTTCAATCATTGAAGATTTTGGATTTTAAGTAAGGCTTGTGCCTGATGGGATTTACACTGGCAACTACAGTAAGATGTGAAAATGAAACTAAGTTCAGTCTATTTATATGGGAAGGTAGGACTGCAGCAGGTCCCATCTGGCTGATGAATAGCTAAACATTTTAACAAAACCATTGGCCAAGATTTTACTCAGAGATGGGATGACAGAATGTTGTCCACCCAACAACAGATTGTCTAGAGGGTTCTGACCAGGATGAATATAGGGAGTTGTGGCAAGTCTGATAGGAGGATCTAACTGGAGAGTTGCCAGAGACATTGTCTTCATGAGAGGGTGAGGGATGGGGGGTCTGAAGAAGATAACAGCCAAAAAGTTCAGTAGCTACTAGATCAGGAGGCTGAGCTGAGGTAGAAGGTCTACAAGTAAGGAGAGAAAGACTTGTGGAGCAGCCTTGCAAGGAAAGAGCTGAAGCTTGAATGACAGTGAGTGGTGGTGATCTGAAAACTGAGCAGCTGCTGGACCAAGCTGAAGACTCTGGGAGAAACCTGCAGATTCCTGGTGGAAGTTAAACCCAACCAGAAAAAAGAGTGCCATTCAAAGTTAAGTCTGTGACTTAATTGAGGTGGAATTTGATAGGATAATTTGCTTAACGTTGGTTAGGCATATGAATGGAGACTTCTAGCACCTCAATGGTGGTAAAAGTAACTGCACAGAAACCCTGCTTTAAAAGTAGTAACAACATTCTTAAAATCAGCAGCTTTCTTGTTTTCTTTTTAATAAAATAGTTTTCTTTTTAATAAAATAGTATATAGCTTTGTTGAAAGTCCAGTGCTGCACAACACATACAACTGAACATAATATTGGCACATCATGATAAGAAGATTCACTGCAGAAAACAATAATGCTTGGGAAAGCTGAAACAGGAGAGGAAGACCAAATATGAGATGGATCAGTATCCCATAAAGGAAGGCAGATGTTTGAGTTTACAAGAGCTGAGGAGGGCTGGTCTAGGACAGGACATTATGGAGGGCATTCATTCACAGGATTGCCACAAGTCGGAAGTGACAGCATGTTGCAGCAACAAAACTTTCTGCCACCTCGAATGTATTTTGTTTCACTTCTCCTCATCCAGGAAAAGGTATATGTTAAATAGAACAGGCACAGTTTAATGGTGGAAACAAAAGGAAAGGAAAGGACCACATTTGAGGTTGAGATAGATTTGCCCTAGTGCACAGGTCTCCATACCCAAGATCCAGATTCTCCACAAGAGGTTAACATTATAGCAGGGTTAAGAGATACTGAAATGTCTTCAGTATTTGATTTGATTTTTGGCTATTTTAAATATTTTTTTACGTATCTTCCTCTGCAAGGTTATAGCATAACAAGTAGTTCTTTAAGATATAAACTACCCCTTAGTTTCTTCAGCAGTTCAAGCTTAAATAGGGAAACACTACCTCTACTCCAATTTATACAAGACCATGCATGTCTAACTTGCATAATAATGAAGTGACTAAGCAACAGCAAGAAATATGCTATAGTTCTTCAGTAAGAATGTGGAGGGAAATATATCCAGTGTGGTAAACTGGAGTGTCAATAAGGCATAAATGAAAGAATATTTAATTTTACATTAGCGATGATAACCAGTGTTTCTCTTGCATCTGAATCCACTTACCTTGATCATTGTATCTAGCTAGATCTTTCTGGTTGATGTAGAGGTCATGGTCAGTGTCCAATTCCCAGAATTTACAGTAAATGACATAGAAATGCTCATAGGAAAAATAATCAGTAATTTGATTTATGTCTTCCTCTTCTTCCAAGAGAGCTAAGGTCTGAAAAAAATAGATTGGAGTCATTCTACAAGACAGTGCTGAACAAGTACTATACACTCCAACTAGAATGATGCCTTATGTTCCAGCCATTATTATTCATTAACCACTTTTAGCTGCAAAAAAGCTGTCTTTTTACAGCTGTATCAAAAGTTCATTATATTTTTTAAATCCACAAACAAGCATAATTATTTCAAATTTTCTATGTGTCTTATTCTGAGGTATGATAATCACTTACTGCTCTACTTTGGTACACACATCTATTTTATGAACAAATTTAGAATGACTTGGATGTCTCTCCAAATGAAACAATGTTTGTGACATATAAAAGTGAACACTACATCTGTGCTTCCTAAACTTATTATCAAGAAATACTTTGAGATTTGCTTTCTGAACTGGAATTTCCTAATGCCACCTGTCAGAAAATCCCATAAAAATGCAAAGTAAAACCAATTAATGTAGCTTCTTTTAGGGTACAAATTCTGTATTTGAGTTCTAACAAAACAGGGACTTTATGATATTGTCACCAAGTCTCACTATGGCAGTAAGACACAAGATACACCACCATGAAAAAAATTGTATCAGTGGAACACCACAGATACACTGGCTGAAACTGGGATAGTGCTAAGCATGTGAACAGTGTAGAGGATGAACACACTTACACTGTATCCTATAACACTGCAGTTCATGGCAATATCCCAGCAGGCAGTGGAACTTTACATACATTCCAGACTTGGCACAAAAAATTATCTCCCACTGACTTGAATGGGAGGGCATTCCTTCTTAGCAAACCCACCCCTGTTGATCACTGCCATGCCCACACTGCATCAACAGAACATAGGTCATGGTTTAACTCAGCACCCAGTAACAGTAACAGCACACCACCAGAAGCCTGTACAAGTCACACAGGGAGTCTATAACTAAGATGATAGTATATGCAGCATGTGGCTGTATCTCTTTGGTCCCATGTTGTACACACTTCTAGTTCACAGGGAAGAAACTTGGGTGATGAGAAACTATAAGAATGGCACTTTGCACAAAACAGCCTGGCCATGGAACTCATAGGGGAAATTGACTAAGTTGTTTATACTCCACTGCTGAATCAAAGTTTCAATTTTTGAATGGGTGACATTTAGGTGGAATTTCTAAATGAACAAATATATGGACATTTGGGCTGCCTTTTTTGAAATGTGCCCATAATCACCTTTATCAATAGCTTGCTACATATAAAATATACTGGAATATAATATATATGTGTATGTAGTGTTACGAGTAATACTAAATTTATGTTAAATTTGATGTGAGAAAACTGTAACATTTTATCTAATTCTGATCATCTTTCTTTTCCTTTTTTCACTGTTGTTTAGGATTTGTTTGGAAACATTCAATAAAAATAAACTTTAAACAGTTGAAAATGAGTGCAAGGTGAAACTAGTTTTGAAATGATTTTTAGAAAACTTAGGCAAACTTGAAAACGACAAGGTTCTTCCACTTCTATTGGGAGGAAACTTCCACAGTCCTTTTTTTCTTTCAAGACCTTCTCCATTCCAGATAAAGCCACTGACCTTGCCACCTGTGTTGTTCCCCTGTTGCAAGGGAATGATAGATAGCGATTCTTCTCTTACACTTTCCTATGAACTGGCTTCAGCTAGCCTCAGAATGGAGGATGCAACAAGAAGTTTGATGGGCTCAGGGGAAATGGTCACTCTCCTTTGCTAGCTCAGACTGGGAGTGGGTGGTATTCCTGGGGTGGGTGGTATTCCTGGGGTGCACAAGTGGGATGAGTTCTACTGCCAAGGTGTGACGCAGTTAAGTGGAAGTGGGAAGGAAAGGAAAGGGGAAAGGAAGAAATTGGGGAGGGATGATAAGGAGCCAGTAGGTCCTGCTGGGATACTAGCCAGTAGAGTTGGCCTATCAGGCAAAGTAACAGGGATATATGCACCTGTCAAAGATTTTGCAGAGATTAAGGATAGCTAAAGAAGCCAGGCTATTGGTCTACATATTGTTTCTTCTGATTGGCTCAGGCGTACCTGGCAGTGGGGAAATTTCTTCACCTTTTGAGGGTGGGGCTGTATGCTGAATTACTAGACCCAGGATGCCTGCATGCAAAATGTAATCTGTTCCACTAGAACAGACTTTTTTTCCTGCAAGCCTTGTGTTCTAGTCATTTTTGGCAGAGTACTGAAGCTAAGGAAACGGGAGAAGAAAAAGTAAACTTTGGATATTTGATTTGATTTTGTTTCTACCAATATTTATGTGGTTAATGTAAACCTTACTGTGATGTATCTAGTACCCTTCAACACTGGAAATCTGCCATTGAACTGTACTTTTACAGCTAACTCCCACTACAAAAGTGAAATTTCTACATAGGCCTTAGGAAAAAATGTTTTTGAAATTTTTGTTGCCCAAATGATCCAAAACATTAACTTACTTGCAGAAAGTTACTTTTCCTCAACTCTGTCAGCGATATTTTCCCATTCCATGATCTATTGACTGTGTAAAATATTCTTTGAATAACCTAGAAACAAATTGAAATACCAGTCTCAAAATCATTTACAAAGCAGAACTGGATTTATTGCGAGTGACTTGCATACATGTCTTGCACCATTCTGCCAATACCAGTACAGTGGTACCTTGGTTCATGAACTTAATGCATTCCATGATTCTGGTTGTGACCCAAATTGGTCACAAACCAAGTCAAATTCCCCCATAAGGTTCAATGTAAATAAGGTTAATCCATTCTGTAAAAAAAAATTAATCACAACAATTTGAAACAAAGTAACGAAGTACAGTACAGTAGAGATCACTAACCTAGGTGAGGGGGGAGGTTATTGTTTGGAGGGAGAGTCCCCCTCCATAAGGACATCAGGGAGATCTCCTTCAGGGGTTTCCTATCTTCTTTGTCTCTTAGCTGCACGGTCAATTTTGGTGAAAAATCTGCACATTCTGGTCACCTTCATTATCACTTTGCACATTCTTTTTACCACCATGCTTGTTCTGCACTTTCTTTGGAGCCATATTATTATTGAATAATACTTTATAGTACTGTATGTGCTAAAAAGCACACAGAAAAAGCTTTACAGCAAGAGACCACAGGTCCTCCTTCAACCGCGAGTGGGAAAGACAGGAGGAATTGCGATCATGCTCATGCGGGGAAGATGGCCGCGATAACGATTGTGCAGGGAAGATGGCTGCGATTGCGATCATGTTTGTGAGGAACATGGCCATGATCGTGGTTGTCACCCAATGCAGAATTTGCAAATGGAGGCAAAATTTTTCCAAAATTTTGTTTGTGAACTGATTTGGTCATGATCTGAGGCATTTGTCAACCGAGGTACCACTGTATGTAAAAGGAATAACAATAGGAAAATGTATGCAGGCAGTCCGCGGGTTACAAACAGTCCTCCACATTGGTGGGGAGAGGGCTGCAGGACCCCTGTGAAAGTGGAAAAACCACAAACATCTCTAGCCCCCTCCCCCACCTAAGCTCACCAGCACCTCCTCTTTGCAGCAAGGAAATGTGGCAGCTTTTCCTCTCCAGATGGGCATGAAGGCATGATTTGGAGGCCTTCCATCTCCCCCCCTTCCACCTCCTCTTTCTTTATGGTAATGACAATTTTCTGTAGTATTTTTTAATTAACAGGCTTTACGGCAGTTTGTTCATAACTACAGGTTGTTCATAACTCAGACATTTGTCACTCAGGGACTGCCTGTATAGTCTTACAGAGGTCTTAATTACCTTAATATAGGTAATTATTAAGTATTTATATTCAGCTTTTACAAATTCAATGGACAGCTAAAAACATTCTTAAAATCCAGTGCTGCTGCTGGATTAGTTAGCACACTGCATTTATATCCTACCTTTTTTCAAGGAAACTTACATAGCTGCATTTTATCCTCACAGAAGCAATTCTGTGAGATATGCTGGGCTGAATCTGTCACTGGCCCAAAGTCACCCAGTGAGTATCATGTCCAAGTGGGGACTAGGATCAAAGATTCCAGGCCACTATTCCAATGCTCTCACCATACTGGCTCATACTGTTGCCTCCTTGTCCTCTCCCTATACTCCAGATTGTACAAGCAGCTTTCTGTGCCTGAGTCTGCTCTCTGGAAATGCTGTTCACTCAACCATTCTTTTGTTTGGGGGACTCTCTCAGGGCAAGAGAGCAAATAGGCAGCCTCTATGGAGAATTCAGGGACTGCAGGTGGCGCAGTGGTTTAAACCGCTGTGCTGCTGGGCTGGTTGATCAAAACGTTGCCAGTTCGAATATCCACAACAGGGTGAGCTCCCATTGCTCTGTCCCAGCTCCTGCCAACCTTGCAGTTCGAAAGCATGCAAATCCAAGTAGATAAAAAGGTACCACGCTGGTGGGCAGGTAACAGCGTTCTGTGCACTTCGGTGTTTAGTCATGCCGGCCACATGACCACGGAGACTGTCTGCAGACAAACACTGGCTCCCTCGGCTAGGAAACGGAGATGAGCACCGCCCCCTAGAGTCAGGCATGACTGGATGTAATGTCAAGGGGAAACCTTTACCTTTACTTTTTTATGGAGAATTCATCCATCTGCTCTCTCACTTTGTGAAAGGCCTCAGATTGAAAAATGGGGCATGAGAAGATGGCTGCTCTTCCATGGAGCCCTGCTTGCTATTCTCCCATTGTGACATTTGCTATAGCAGGTAGCTACAGTATAGTGTAGAGAGCCAGTGTAGTGGTAAGGGTGTGTCTTGCTCTCTATGCTGGCCAGCTTGAGAGAGCCCAATGGTTATCACAGAAGCCATGAAGACGCAAGCTGGGATACAGACTGTTTCACTCTGGACACCAAAGTCATCCTTGAATCTTCCAAGATCACCTTGGGTAACAATATAGGTCAAAAACTAGCAGCATATCCAATCTGTCTTTCTGACCAAACCTCAAATGCAGGCTGCCCTCCATAATTTCCTGGAAATCTGATAGAACAAGAAAGCACCTCTACCCTGACCTCATTGGTCTGCCATGGCACTGCATCAAATATCCAGAAAGACAAAGCTTGCTGAGAATAAGCCTGCCCATCTCATCCACCCACGTCTTGGTGATACATGTCAAGTTGGATCCCTCTTCCACTATTATATGGAAGTGGCGCCCCATGCGGTGGCACCCCACCTATGGAATGCGCTCCCCAGAGAGGTCCGCCTGGCGCCGTCGTTATTTGTTTTTCAGCGCCAGGCTAAGACCTTTTTATTTAAAACTTATTTTAATTGTTAATTTATTATGTATTTATAGGATTTAAAATTTTTAGCCGAGGTGTTACTGGGCTTTTTAATCTTTATTGTATTTAGTGTTATTTATATGTTTTTAATGATGTTGTGAGCCGCCCCGAGGCTTTGCTGCGATGGGGGCGGCATAGAAATGTTTTAAATAAATAAATAAATCATGGATGATCCAGTTTAACAACAGCACCACCAGAACAGAGAGTTCCTCAGCAGATGATAAACCAGGAATTGATCAGGAACTGGAACAGGGAACAAAAGTCAAATGTGTATGACACTATCTCCTGACCTCACTTCTTAGCTCTTTATCCATGCTAGGTAAGTGACTTGGCAAAGCAACTGATTCAAATAAAAACATACAGGTTAATAAGAACTTTCAGTGCCCCAGAGAAAGGTATGCTTAAATTAGGCATCAGACATGCACTAGCAGCCCATCCCAATACAAGGTTGGCTTCTACATATAAGAAGTCATAGAGAGGGAGCCTAAGTAAATTGAAGTCCCAAATGCTCTTGGGCAATCAAAAGTAAGGTTTGCGATAATTGGTAGAGGGGGGAAGAAAAAGAAGTTGAAGGAGGTTTGTTCTAACAAAAGGTGTGATCAGGCTGATCATGGTAGCTGGTGACAATACAGAAAGGAGGTAAGAGGAAGGGGGTTGCTTGAAGCTCAAAATACATCCACTCCAGTTGAAGGTGCTTTGTGCATTTCACTCATTTATTGACTGGCTGCTGCATGCTAGGAGTGGTAGGCCTTCTTCTGTCTAAACAAGTATAGGATGGTGCCCTAAGGGTTCATATATACTTCTGCCTGGGATGGTGCAAGCTGTTCTTGAAGCTGGAGTCTGGAGCATATTAAGACTCTTAACTCTCAGGGCTTTTCTACATAAAGCATCTATCATGTAACTTTAGTGAGGCTTCTTCTTTGCTTTTCATTGCTAGAAGTCAGTGTCCATTATCAAACCATTTCCCCCCTGGGGGTTTAATTTCTCTGTCTTCCTATATATTAAAACAATCACAAGGCGGCACTTTGGTATAACGCAACAGCAAAAAATACACAGCCAGTTTGATGCAGTAGGGAGCACGACAGGAAATAATACCACACTTTCTCCACTCTAAAAAAGCCACAAAATGTGTGAAAAAATGGGAAAATGCGGGAGAGAATTTGGAGGAGGATGTCATGAAAAGGACCTGCAAAATCCCGAGTGAGGGATCATGAATGCACAATATATGACTAATGCAGAGAAGCTTTCCATGATGACAAAAAACTGTCCATTTTAAAAGGGGATTTTAGTAAAACTTCACCTGTGAAAAGGTGAGAAGCTAAGAGAGTCCTTGGACTAGTTAATAGCAGAATATAAATTGAATGAATGAATAGTCAAGTTGCACTGAATCCTGAGGCAGAAAATGCTGCACCTCTCCCTGTTCCTACCACTGAAAATATAATAATAAATTAAACAATGCATAAATTGTTGCTTTCTCGTGATATCCAGAATTAGCTGTCTGAGGCAACTGCCTCAAGCTCTAAAGTGTGTGTATATGGATGTGTGTGAGCATGCATGCACAAAGGATTCTGCCTCCTATGGGCACCCCATTTATAAAAAAAGGGATGCATGGATAGGGGAGAGGAGGGTACTGGATTTCAGAAAAATATCCTTAGATAAAAAGAATTCAGAGAGAAGAAACAGGATGTTATTAAAGCAGATTATGACAACTGGGGCAACTCTACAGATCTAAGGCCCATGCTCAAGTGCTTCCCCTAACACCATTTATGCCAACAGTCAGTTCTAGTTAGTAATGGAGCAGCTGAAATTGGGCTAAGTACAGTTTCCTAGCAGTCTGCATAGACCCACACATAATCATTGGATTGCAAAAAAAAAAAAAAAAAATGGTATTGCTTGAATAACATGGTGAACAACTTAAGAAAAGCCAAGTAGAGAGGAAAACAAGATGGTAAGAACAATGAAGAATTAAATGAATGAAACAAAAAATTATAATGCCATAACTGGACAATTTGCTCTCCTAAAATAGGACATGGCTCAAAAATGAATCATGAGCTTTTCCTTACAGAATACATTGTTCATGCAGCCAACATACCGTAGTAATATAGCGGGAATGAAATTCTGGAGCATCCTTTAGAAATGTCAATCCAGGGTGAGTTTCTACTACATCCTGAAAGACACCCAAATTATTTAATCCATAAAAATTAGGGAGTTGAGATAATTGTATTACACAGCAATTCTTGTACATATTGGTAGCATTATAAAAGCCTCATTATCTTTATCAGCTAGAAGAGCTTTGCAAAGTGAATCCAAGGAGGAGCAGAGTACCAGATCCAACACTGCACCATGAGTCTTGCCAGCTTGGATTAGCCAGTGCAGAAGATGGGAGCTATTAGGTTCCCTTCTCCCATCTTTTTTTTGTAATGTCAACTACAGGCTAGCATAATTGGAAGGCCTGAGAAGAACTTATACACACCTGCAGTAATGGGATGAAATCTTCTTGTTCCAGATAGTTACAGTTGGGTTTTGTTAAAAGACAAATGAATTTTGATGCATCATCATGGCAGTTGTGTAGTATCCTACAAAAGAGAAGTAAGACTGTAAAAGTACTCCTAGTAATTAGTTTGCAAAGTACCAGAAGTAAACTACTTGGTAAGGCCTTCAGACCAACCCCATTCTTCATTTTCTGCTATAGTTAAGCACTAAAGTATATGTCACATTAATCACATAGTTTTGCCCTTAAATACAGGTGTTTTTCTCCCACAAACACCCAATATGAGAAGCCCTGGATCCTTGCATGGGGATAAAGAGGCTTTAACCTTCCCCTGGTATGAACCCAATCCAGATCATAGCTCTCATATGGATTATCTATATGGTTAAAATGCTTCAAACTTTTCATGGAAATAGGCAATTTGAGGAAGGCAGCCCAGATAAGGAGCACAGCAGGGGGCAAAGGCTAGTTTAGAAGTTCCATATTAGCTATATGTGGGGTAAAAAAACGTTTACTTAAGAGCAACACTACATAGAAATAAACATTGTTTCTTCTAAACCTATAACTACAATTTTATGTGGTAACACATACTTCCTTGTGGAACTTCTTGCATCTGGTTTTATGAGCAAGTTTGGTGCGTGATCTCTTGGTAACTTTTTCTTTTGATGTTTTTGTTTTTCTTTCTGTTTATTATTTACAAAAATGTAATTTTTCAAAAAAGAGCAACACTACAACACTACATAAATAACATAATTTGTAATGGACCTGTCACTTTAATTTCATATAATTACATTTGCTCACATTCATCTCTAGTCTCTTTCTCACTAAACTCCGTTTGTCTTTCCCATTATCTATTTTATATTATAAGCCCCTTGAGAGCTGGGGACCTGACTAATTTTTTCTTATTGAACTCTTTAAAATACCATGTTTAGTGCTAATACAATAATTATAAGTTTTTGGGAAATCATACCAATAAGGAAAAAAGGATTATAGAGATTAAACTGAAGATCATCAAACTAGATGTATCTAGAAGCGCTCTCTCTCGCTCGCTCGCTCTCTCTCTCTCATCCTAAATAGCTGTCAGGGAAGGTATTAACTCTTTTCCCCGTTTCAGTTACAACTAAAACATTTCCCGAAGCAATTTGATTCAGAAGTCCCTCCATCATGAGAACTATCCAGAGTGAAAAAAGGAGAGAAACAACTTTCACAGACATAGTGTCAAATATAGTCTGGTTCTAAGAGCTGATTGTTGATGTGAACTATACTAAGATTCATATTTGTATATTAGAAAGCATTAATTAAAGAAGAACATATTGTGCAAATTGATGTTTTGATTGCTGTGTCTGATGGATTAGCTTCTCAATGCATGCACTGGGACTAAAAGGTATACCCTTTTGTCATTCTAATATTTTTAGATAAATAATAATAAATCATGTACAGATTATCATTATAATGTATAATAATGTATAATAAATCATGACACATCAGTCTTGTAAGAACTAGTCCACACTGAGCACTATACAAATTGATTCAAATCACTGAGTATTCTATAACTGATGTCATTATTTGGTGGATTTCATCCATGCATGATTTTAACAGAAAGTTAAAGGCAAATTCAGACTAGAAATTCATAACAAAAGTAACTTGTACTTATTCAAGTCAGTGTCAAGACCCTACACATTTCAATGGCTCCACTTTAGACCCAGTACTTTGAATAGAGAAAATAAACGCTGTGCTGCCTTAAAGTCCTGTCACTTGAAGTATTTAATCAAGATTGGCTATGTTTCTGTTATAATGAAACCAGAACATTCCAAGTTAGACATAGGAATTACTAAATATACGTTTATGACCTCTGTTATGTAAGTCTGACCATACCATAGAAATAGAAGGGTAAGTGAAAGAATGATTGACAGGTGAGGCTAGTATGGAATGGTGGGCAAGGTTAGCAGCATTGAAGAGAGACAGTTACAAAGAAGACAAAGATAGCTAATGGGAGGAAAGTAGGAACTGATTTGGAACTGAGAGATAATTATCTTTTTTGTACATAACAATAACTGAAAGTTTATTTTAAACCAGCCACTCTATATTCCATCACTACAGCATCACAAAGCAATTTGGGATATAGCAAGGGACTGGGAAAAGGAGGGAAACATACAACACAGGATTTGAGAAAACAAGCCAGACAAACCCTCATTGAGCAACAAAGCTTGAGTTAAATAACCCATGGTCTAGTGCAGGGGTCGGCAACCCGTGGCTCCGGAGCTGCACGTGGCTCTTGAATTCCTCTGCTGCAGCTCTGTTGCTCAAAACACGTGCCGGCACAGCCGCCAATCTGCAACCAAGGCTGGTTAAGTAAATTGCTACATTCCTCTGCTATTGTGCAGGGAAAGAGTGGAACAAGCTTCCTGCAAGCTCTCATGTTACTCAAATCCTGCTGAAAAGATTCTCTTTGTCCAAATGTAATCTCCTTCATCTGAATGTTAAAATTCACAGCACTTGACTGTTTATCTGCTAATCAGTCACTAAACACACTTATATCTCCAGCACAGCCAATCTGGGACCTGCACTGATTTACTGAGCTTCCCCTCCACCACCTCCACCACCCCTGTAGGCTAACCATGGATAAACTGAAGAAAAGTTTCTGAAGAAAACCAAACATTTAATGGTACGTGGATAGATTCATTTGCTTTTACTGCTGATGAACTTATGGGGTTTGCTGTTTAATGCATGCAGCCCTTTAGCACTGACTTTGATTCTGCAGGAAGCTGTTCTCTTATTCAAAATATATGAAAGGAGTCCTACTAGTTTATAATGTAAGATTAAAAATAACAATTTTTAGTGACTGAACAAGAGCTGCAGCTAAATCTTAATGAAGATATAGATCGACTTCCTTGTTTTTTTTCAGGAGTTCAAAATGTTTTTGTTGCATGCAGAAATAAAAATTTGTTTTCTCTGTAGCAGTTCATTGATTTCATAAATGCAACACACTTTAGTTTTTTTATACATAGCATAAAGGTAAAAAACGATATATGCAGTGTTATCCTCATTTTAGATGTCAAAAGGGTTTTGCGGCTCCCGGTGTTTTCTTTTCTGTGGGAAACGAGTCCAAATGGCTCTTTTGAGTGTTAAAGGTTGCCGACCCCTGGTCTAGTGTTATGAATAAACCAGGTCAGTTAGTGAGTTAAGTTAATCAGTCACTGAGTTGTATCAAAGACAAAGTGTAAATGAGAAGAGAAGGAGACAAGTTGTTGAAAGGAGAGAAGTGGTGTTAGGTTTTGTGAACCATCATCTATCAGTTATTGTAGATGTTGATCTAATATATAAGTAAGTATATGTTGATTATTTTAAATACATATGTTCTTCTCTTCATGATTTTTCAGACTGCCATATCTCATTCCTCACGGTAAGGAGACAAAAAGTCCTACAGCTCTTGGTAAAACAATAGGTGGTAGAAAGTGGTGCCTTGGGGAGTCCTAGAAAAAACTCTGGACTGAATGACTTCTAGCAGAAGGGCCTAGATATGTCAAAGACATAGTGGGCCTTTCTAGCCTAGTAAAATGAATTTATAAGCAAATCTTGTATGAATACAAGATTTATCAAATGAGAAGACAAATATATTTCAATAAAAATATACAGCATATTAAAAGGATGAAAACTTGGAGGTGTAAAAATAAGGATTGATCAGGTACGGCTGAAACAGGGCTTTTTCTAGAAGAATGTTTTTACACAGTGTACTCACTTTCTCCACATGGCCACAAATGAATGTATGGACACAAATCCTGTTCGTTCTCCTCCTGATGCATAGAACATGGGAGCTTTCCAGTACAGGGGGCAGCAGCATACCTGTAAACAATGCAAGAAGATGGAAAGTGCATGGCTGTCAGGAGCTGGGGTTCCTCCTCTGCTTGTTCAGAAACCACTTACCTTTTTCCTTTCAAAGAGTTCTTTATTGACCAAAATGCACAAACGACCCAGAATGAATCTCTGAGCATTCACAAAGCAGACTACTGATCCCCATCTAGTATTCACCTCCTTATGAGCATGCCTGGACGCCATCTCTTCAAGAGGGGCCTTCTGAAAGTGAGCACACTCCTCTCCACATGCCAATCCTCTAATTGGGCCACCCTCCTCTTGACACATCATGGGGTCAAGAGCTGTGCTCACCTTGCCTCAGTCTGAGAAACTCCCCTGTTCCAAGTCCCTTCCTGCCAATTGTACATCATTATTTCTCGAGAGTGCCTGCTCAGCTGGGGAGTGTGGCCCTGAGATGAGCGTCTCTGCTCTCTCATCTCAGTGTCTTCGCATGGCCCACATTCTCATGCTCCCCTCAGTTCCGCTTCATATTTTGATTCTGATTCCTCTGATGTCCAGCCAGCAGTCCTTGAGAACAAGTGCTCAAAGCAGTCATCTTTCTCACTCCCAAGAATAGCTAGTGTACTGGAAATACTTTATCTGTTCTTTCTGGGACAATATTTTACTAGAAAGTGAAATCCTATGCATCCTATGCATGTTTAAGACAAAAAAAATCCTACAAATCCCAGTATTCCCTAGGCAGTCATGCCATATGATGGAACTTGCAGGCCTTTTTTATATGTACATAGGATTGGACCCCTCAAGTCTTTATTTACCCTGAATTTAACTGGATGTGGACTCCAATGTTATAGCAGTGGTATGAGCTGAGATATCCAGAGCACAGTCTAGTGTATTTGTTTTGAATGAGTTCCCATTAGTGCAGCTTGAGGATGTTGACAAGGTGCTTGGACAGGTTTGTGCAATCATGTCCATACTGGATCTTCGCCTCTCTTGGCTAATAAACAGGGAGGTGATTAATGCTTCTTTACAAGAATGGTCCCTCAGCCCCTGAAAAAAGCAGTGGTGAGACCATTCCTGAAGAACTTGGTCACCCTATATGATGACCTATGTCAGGAAAGAGACAGGGGGAGTACAACCTGTTGGTTCTCCTGGACCTCTCAGGAGCAATCAGTACTATCAACCATGGTATCCTACTGAGGCAACTGTCTGAGTTGAGTGTGAGAGGCACTGCATTGCAGTGGTTAAACTCCTACTTGGTTGATAGGCCCCAGAAGGTGGTATTTGGGGGATATTGCTCTGTCCCTTGGATCCTCCAGTATGGGGTTCCTCGGGGGTCAGTCTTGCCCCCCATGCTATTCAACATCTACAAGAAACCACTGGATGAGGTCATCTGGAATTTTTGAGTGCATTGCAATCAGTATGCTAATGACATACAACTCTATCTCTCCTGTTCATCTTCAGGGGGTGAGGCTGTGGATATGCTGAATTGGTACCTGTCCACGACAATGGACTGGATGAGGGATAAGAAAATGAAGCTCAATCCAGACAAGAATGAGATGCTGTTGGTGTGTGGTTCTTCTGACCAGATGGAGAGAATCCAACCTGTTCTAGATGGGGTTGCACGCCCCTTGAAGGAGCAGGTTTGTAGCTTGGGGTTGCTCCTTGAGCCATCTTTGTCACTTGAGGCCCAGGTGGTTTCAATGGCTTGGACTGCCTTCTACCAGCTTCAGCTGGTAGCTCAGCTATATCCCTATCTGATCAATGATAGCCTGCTATCAGTGATCTGTGCTCTGGTAATCTCTAAGCTAGACTACTGCAATGCACTCTATACTGGGATGCCCTTGAAGACTGCCCAGAAACTGTTGCTTGTGTAAAATGTTGCAGCCAGATTAATAACAGGGATCAGATGGTCTGATCATATAGCACCAATTCTGGCCAGCTTGCACATGTTGCCTATATGCTTCTGAGCCCAATTCAAAGTGCTATGATCTATAAATCCCTACACAACTTAGGACAATTAAGAATTTACAAACTTTCTGTGGTATTTGTATCACCTCTCTTGGGAGATATGTCACCAATGTACATACATGTTTTACCTAAAGCATACTCTGAATCAACCATCCAACAATTTTCCATAGATTTATACAAATTTGGGCACTTTATTTGTTTTAGATTTTAACTTATCCATATATGTGCTTCTTTAGTTAATGGATACCATATTTTAGAAGTATTATAGCAATGCCACCATGAAAAGATGGGATGAGAAGAAAAAAGACTGTATGTTCAGATCAGAAAAATATTGTATAGTAGCAGCAGAGGTCTTCTCACTCCTCAGGGCTGGCTGTGCCAACAAAAATATGTATATGATATATATGTATATAGTGCTGGAATGTATACATTTTTAAAAGATTAAAAAAGAAACTGAGAAGGCACTATAGAAGTAAAACTGACAAGTATATTTGCCTTATACAAAGGAATTGCTTTGCACTGTAAGAGCTGGAACTCAGGTATTATGGTGAGAATGCCTGTTCTGCCTATAAAAGTAAGGCAGCAGTGACAGTGATACATCAGATCTTATCACAAAATGAGATGACAGATCTCATCTGCTACATGGCCTCCCTTATCTCCACCAAGAGATATACTTCTCAAGGATACATATCTCTTGGTGGAAGTTTAGTCTGATTGACAATTCCAAAAGGGCTTAGCATGTAACTTAATTGTAAAATCAAATAAAAAAAATGTTGTGATGATTGTGGTTAAGCTATAAAGTATTTTTAAATATAGTAACGGTCCCTATCACCTTTATATAGTGAATATAAAGGAAAAAAGCAGAATGACGACAAATATAACAAAGGCAGCATTCAGCTAACCTAGGTTTATCCTCTCTCTTAAAAGTCAGCTTAAATAAAAATGACTTTGTTGTTGTTATCCTTGTTTTTGCAGAAGATACAAGATTAAGCCTCCACAATACTGGCTAAATGTGGAACCAAGGCAAAAGCAAACTTAGTGCAGACTAGTCTCATATATATCCTGTTTTCACCTGCCCAAAAGGGCCCATCACAACCCACAGGTTCTTTCACTGCTGTTACCAGCAGAGAAGTACCCTTCCACATGAATACCTGCTGTCATCTGAAAGTTACTGCTTCCCAGATCTTTTCATAGCCTTAACTGAAAACAGCAGTAGTAATTCAGCCAAATAAACAATGCAGCTTCCACAGAAACTCTCCCAATGTTTGCTCAGTGGTCAGCATTTCTGCCTTGTCCTAATGCATTAATGTCTTGCACCTCTGGAAACCAGCTGTAAAAGTTTTGCTTTTGTTCATGGTTTCATTTTGTTAACACCTTATTTGAAACTATGATTTTCTTCATTAATACTTACTTGCTTAAATTGTAATGAGATTCTAGCTTTGTCCATTGCAAGCCAAGGAATAATAATAGTTACCTTTGCAATTTTCCCCATTTCATTAAGAGGAACTCTCTCATCTTCAAACTCTGAAAAGGCTGCCTCAACCTTGGCAATGGTCTCTTCATGACTGTTGCATACATTAGGAAGTCCATTGGGGAAATAGAAGCGTGGAATGCTTATGGATAAAGGGGCAGCAACAGTTACTTTATTTGGAGGCAGAAGAGATTGTGAGCTGACTGTTGAATTCGTAGGAGCAGGGGATGGAGTCACAGATTTCTTTTCTTGTTTATTTTGGACCTGGAAAGATCACACATGAATTATTTTTCTACAAACAAATAAGAATGGGAAATACAGATAAAATCAGTCCATTAGTAAATGTCAAACAATGAAGTTTTTGTTTATACTATTGATATGTAACTTTAACACTGTGCATTTTTTGCACCACTGCATCTTTCTAAGTACCTAAAGCAGCATTCAGTTAAAGCTCTCAAAGGAAACAGGCTGGCTTCTGGTTAGTACTGATAACCATGTACTGCTATACAGTCATGTACTGATAAGTCACAAAAATGTACTGATGAGAGAATATATCCATTTATTTAGATTACATCTCAGCTTTTGACTGCAGAATGCCTATTATTAAAGTGCTACTGCTTGGAGTGCACTTTTCGCGTCAATGCTACATATTTTGTTCTTCCTGCACTTTGAAACTATCTTTGTGTCAGGTGATTATGCTTACAACTCACATCATGTCAGTACAGTACATTTTAACACCGATTTGACACACTGGATTACATGTTTTGTCCAACTCTGATTTTTTTATACATTTATGGTGCTGGAACCAAACCAGCAAGCATGTTAACAACTTGTCAAGTAACATTCTTGCAATTTAGTATTAGCATTGATTGATCTGTATGATGAAAACTGGTAGAATAATTCCAAATCCATAATTGCTGTGATCCGGTTCTTTGACTGTACTGTAGGAAATAAAATATTAACGAAGGAGTGTCCATACATGCATTCTTTGTACATTTCATTTCACCTTTTCCTTCCTTATCCTAAAATAATATTATTCATCTAAAACACTTCACCACACCTGTTCTTCTGCTTAGGGTAGAATTCTCACGCACCTTTATTTTTTTTTCCTGGAATTGTAGTTTTTTTTTCTTAGCAAATGCTGAATTTGAAAAATATTGCAGAAATATACCGGTGCATCAATTTATATCCCAGTAAATTTGTTGTAGTGTGATTTAAAGAAAGAACAGGGCGACAACTTGAGACTTATCCACTAGGTAAGTTCTAGTACCGTAAAGTAGCTTAGTTCCAAGATCATTAGGCAATTAGCTTTTGGATTCTACTAGCAGATGAAATTAAAAAGATGGTTAATATTTGAGACTATGAAATGCTGTAAATTCACACAGTGCCTCCACACCAAAAGGAGAATCTGACAACCAAGGAGGAAGGGGAAGAAAGGTCCCAGGATAAAGAATAAATGGCAGGCTGTCTGTGCAAATATTTTCTGAGAAAACCAGGAAGTGGTGCAAAATTAATAATAAAGTATGGGATGCAGTGCTTGCTGCTCATCTTCCCTGAATGCCTATCAGCAGAAGACTAAATCAAAAACTGCTATTCCATATAAATCCTGAGGTAGTGGTTTAAACCATATTGGAGTAATCAGATGTCAAACTATACTTTAGCAAATCTTAAAATAATCTTTTCTTCTATTGATCATCAGAAAGTACTTTAGCAGCCAGAGATAATATGTGGAATAGTGAAGCACTACCACACATGTCCACTTCTGCATCCATTTCATTGTAACCTTTAAAGCATATTTTCAGCAGTGGAGCAGAACAAAGCCCTCCAATGCAGCTGACATTTAGGACAATTAAGTAAGGAATGTAAAAATGAAATATACAAGTCATTTCTTTTCTTCAGAGAACAAGCAGTAAGCTGTAATTATTTTCAGCTAATAATCTTTTAAAATTTAGTATTTTTATCCTCCAAAGGAAAATACCTTTGGGCTCTTCTTGTTTACCAATAGGGCATTTGTGTGCTAAGCTTGGAAGACCTATTTTTAAACCTATGGGTATTTGCTTCAAATAACCTTCTGAAAATAGAAAAGGCTAAGGGAGACACAGCTCCAAGCCCTGATCCAATAAAAAGATACAAAGAGGAAGAAGAAAAGCACATTCAAACCTGGGCCTGCTGGAATGACTTCAACCTCCTCTTGAATCGAGATGGAAGAACAAAATCACAGCCTTTTGCAAGGAAAGCTAACTCTCCTCGTAAATCTGGGTCCCATCGCAGAGAAGTTTCCTTGATCATCATGTTGCTTAGTTCCTGAGCCAACTTTTGTCCTCCCAGCAGAGATCTCCTCCAGGAGATCACTTCCACAACAATGAGCTATTCTCTTGGCTTAGGATTATTATGGTCAAGAAGTTCTAAGTGAATCATACCTTGGCTTCTTCTTATCCACAGCAAGAATTATTTGATCACTCTACCTCACCCCAATGCCAGAGAACTTTTTTTCTGACATTCAAAAAATCCCTGAGCATTAATATCTCTGGATGTCCCTTTGCAATTCTTTATCAAGAGACATGATCTACAACAGAATCTATGTCCCTTCTGGATACATGACAGTCAGACAATCTGTCCTTGGCTTGTATTCGAGGAGAGGTATTGTGGGAAGGAAAGTACCCACCACTACTACCAGTGGTGCTAAAGTTAGACATAGTGCAGAAGTAGCTAAATATATCGCCTTCCCAGATAGTACTTATTTTATGAGCATCAGAGATGAAATTTGAGTGCAAAGTTACAGCCACAAGACTCAGCTGGAAATGAAGATATATACTATAGCTCAGGTCTGAGTAAAAAAATGTGTTATGATGTACTCTTCATAAAATAACATTTTAAAAACTTGAATAATGGAAGAATACATTTTGGGCTCTTGAAATTGTTTGATTTTCATTCTTGTTAAAGAAAAATTATTTGCTCCCTTAAAGTCAAAAGAACAATATTAGGAAAACAAATCATATGATTTTCAAGTATTTTCTGTCACATTCAAAAGTAATAATTGTGCCTGTTGGTGTACCCATTTACTCAAAAATAAATTGTATTGTATTGAGTTCAGTGGAACTTTTTAATAAATGTGCTCAAAATTGCGATAGACATGGCTATTTTTGCAATTACTAGCTAAATCTTGCAAAAATTGATTGAAACATAATAGAACAATTTTCTGAGCAAGTTTTCAAAACATCTAAGAGCACAATCCAATGCCCATGACCTCAATACACATAAGCATCCAAATTCCGGGATTTACATGCATCCACTGGAGTGATATAAGGTAGCAAGGGTCTTCACTTCCATTCTCCCTCACACTCTGCATTTTATCTAGATGGTCATTTCCAGCTGTCTACACAAACCAGCGAGATGGGGAGCAAAGGAGGCTGGGGTGCCATTTGGATATGGCATAAGTCATCAGCCCCAACATCCTCCCTTCCCCACCCCCACCCCAATATACTCTTTTACCTCTTTCCAAGCCTAATTTCTGACCTCAGAGAGGCAGCTGATATGGTTCTTTCCAAGGTGGTGGGGAGGAGCAGAGACACAGCTTTGGAGACCCAGCTCCAAGGTTGCAAGACCTCAGAGCTGTGATTCTAAATAATCTTATGACCACTGCCCCACCCCAATGATATTGGGAGGCCACAGAATTGAACTGTAAATATTTAATTACTTGTGTTCATTTTCACTCTTAATGTTAAATTTTCAAGCAAAGGCTGATACTTAAGTGACAGCAGAGAAAAAACTAACCTGTTTGTATGAATAAAATAATTAGATAGAAACAAATACATAAATCATACCAACCATCATATTATGGAAATGCTCAAGAAGGTGAAAGTTTGTAAAGTTTACATTGTGGATACTTGTGCTAAGACCTGAGCTTTAAAGCTAAAAAAAATTGCTGTATTCCACAGATTAATAGCTATTGCTGCTATCAATGCTGTGTTTTAAAACTCACAAGGAATTTGACTGCCTGTAATTACAGATTGCTCTAAAACTCATGCAAACGCAGATTCTAGACTCTATCATATTGGTATCCTGATCAGGGAGAAGACAGAAAACTCTTTCTCATATGTGTATTACTTTCCTATTCTAGGAGGGATAGTAGAGCTGATGCCAAAACACCTTCTCTAAGAAAGAGTGCAGGATGATAAAATTGTGTGGTTTCTGTCAGATCAGGAACTGAAGTTATCTACACATGGGACTTTCTTATTCTAGGAATTTATTTCATTTCACAGAAGACTGACAAAGACTTTGCAAATCTTCACCTGGGAAACCAAAATATCTTGTCAATAGGCTATTGTTTCCTTGCTTGTTAAAGAGGATCCCACAACAGGAGTCAGAGGAAATACTGATAATACTAGCAAGGACTTCACCAAGAACAGAAGATAAATATGTAAAACAAATATAGTTTCAAATTAGTATTAAATTTATTTTTAAAACAAACATTGCATTATTATTCTTTTCATTCTTCATGCATACAATTCCTTTTAATGTTCTTATAAAATATCACTGTGTTTTAGAACAGTTTGTTATCACATCTGATTAATTTCTAAAACCTGTTACCATTTCCATATAGGAAATTGTGACTGCACTCAGTCATTTTTATTTTATTTTTTTGGAGATATGAAAACAACTTTTCCCATCATGCTTTGAACAACGAGTCCTAATTCAGAACAAGTGTCATAACAGAGGTTCAACAGATTGGGGAAGTATTTCCAGTGTAAAAAATATGTTCATTTTTTCTAATTCTAGCAACTTTCTCATACTATTCAACAGAGATACGAAACTGACTATAACCAGAAACTAGTAAGCAATTCATAATCCAGTCAAATTCAACTATAATAAACACTGCACTGTTCTTTTAAAAATGTTGTGATCATATGCAGCTATGCATTTGCCTTTGCATCTAATTAAAATAAGTATAATATCTTTTTCAAATAGTTCCAAAAGTGCTTTAGGCACTCAAAGCAGTGGAACTCCTATTAGTCATTATCCAGTGGTAGTTTCCAGTACTCACACTGAACAAACATCTATTGTAGCAGTGCTAGCCACCCTTCTCAAACCATTTCAGGTTTTCCAAGATACGTCTCAAAGCACTATAAAAAGCTACATATCAGATTTTACCAGGACTACAGAAGGACATAAACAGAGAACATGGGCAATGAAAGCTTTACTAAGTTTCCTAAACACTATAATCTATTGGCAGCCTCAATGTGCACTTTCATACATGACACATGTATGTCTATTTAGCCTTATAAATATATCATGAAAGTTTGAACTGATGGCAAATTCCCACCTTGTATGAAATGGAGTGAAAGCATAAACATAAGTTATAATGTTCTATATAGACATGATATTCATCATGTTAAATTGCACCTATGAAGTGAACAAAATCTGCACTCTTACCTCAATAACCTCTGGCATCTGTTGAATTTGCCCTCGGACTGGATCTTTGGTAACTACGATGGAGGGAGTAGCCAAAGTTTCCTGAAGAATGTGCATCACTTCCTTCTCCTTTGATAAGCTTCCTTTGCCCATTCGGAATTCTACTAGTTCCTGAGCAAAATCTTCAATACTCTCCAGGATACGCAATAAAAGGGTTTTGTCTTCTTCCTCTATTTTATGACCGTTGGATTCTATGAGTTTTGATAAAGAAGAGGAAGCACTTTTGTCTGCAGATGAACATGATTTATTGTCAGGAGTTCGAGATAGACTAATATCCTTCAAACATGCAGAATCACTCTGCTTAGGAGAAGTCTCTCTGAGAGTAGTCTCCATTTTTTGTGAAAAATGCTCCAAATCCAATAGAAGTTTGTCTATCTCTTCTTGATTGTTATTTCTGGCTTCTCCCTTAGAAACAGGCATAGTACCATCAAAGCTTTTACTGATGGAGGTTGCTGGAGTGAAGGTCTGGGCCAGTGTTACAGGCTGTACTACAATAGGTGATGCTTTAGGAGGATCTACAGCAGGATCTGCCTTTTTTGCTCTCTGCTGGCTGCTTTCTGAATTCTCCCATATTCCTCTGCTTTTGGTACTCAATGCAGAGCCTAATACTTTATCTGATTCTTCTACAATGTACAGAGTTTCTGTGGGAGAAATACAGTCTGATGGGTTTAAAGATGGTAACTGAGGTAGTCCACAGGCTTCATTTCTAAATCCTAAATTGTCCTGCTGGTTGTTGACATGCAAAGCATTTGAAGAAATATCTACAGTTGGGATTTGGGTTGAATTTGCTGAGGTATTCGTATCAGTGCTATTTTGGCTACCCTGTAAGTCCATAGTAAAAGGCTGCCTTGTCAAAGAGGATGAGGAGGATACAACATCCTCGTATCTAGGTGGCTGTTCATTGCGAAATATTGGGGAGAAATGAGACTGTTGTAAAGTAGACAAACTGTTAATCATTTCTACCATGTCACCAGGTTCAGTGATCCCAGGCTGCCTAAATTCAAATGGCAGCTTTTTAAGGTAAGAAGAAAATCTTGTCATTAAATTCATATAGATCATTTCAGAGTTGGCCAATGGATCATTACCAGTTCCTTCACTGACACTACCTGAAGATTTTTTCTTGATGCACTGCTTTATTATATCAGTACACTTCTTCAAGTCCTCTGAGCACTTTAACAAGATGTCCAAGCACATCTTAATATCTCCACTGGAAGAACCATCCAGCTTGTGCTTTTCCAAAATCTGTGTGATAAAACTATCTTCAAAGAAAGTCTGCATAGGTGAGGGAATGGTAGAATTTACATTTCCCTCTACTGAGGTACTGCTGATCTGCCATTTCTCTTCAGGTGATGACTGATGTGACAGGCCAAAAGAAGGGGGTGAATTTTCATCATTGCTAAAATGTCCATAGATCAAGTCAAAGTCTAGTGACCTTCTGCTGAATGAGTCTGACTTAACTTTTCTTCCCTTTCTATAGTTGAACTGACTCGAAGAGTTTCTGAGTTTTTCAAATGAAAATTCCTTTATTTTTCCACTAGCAAGATTTATGGCTTCTCCAGTGATATCTTTCAGACTTCCAGTGCTTTGAATGGAAGATCCCTTTTTGAGTCTTGGATTACTAGGAAGGATTTGATGATAATCTTCATCCCCAGACAAAGCAAGAGAATTTTCAGGGACTGAGAAATTATGGGTCAGGTCTGAACTTCTAAGATTCCGTGTAGGGAATTTAATTAGTTCTGCACAGACACTGTGGTGGGCCACTATGCATGTAACTCCTTGCTTGAATACCTGACATGCTCCAGTGCAATAATGCACAGCATGCTGAAGTCTACGATCTATCACAACGCTGCTGTAACAATTCACTGTTGTTACTACACGCCTATACGTTGCTGCCATAATGTGAATTTTAACAGACTACACTATGAACTGAACTAAGACAGTGATTCACATCATCACTCTGCAAATCACATACATGTTCCTGGGTGATTCTGCTAAGAAAATATTACAACATAGTAAAAACAAGATTCTAGGATATGTATCTATGAAAAAGTTAACATGACCAGTGTAATGAGGATTTAGGGTACACTGGTTACATTTTATTTATTCATTAAAATATTGAAAACTTGTATCCCACACCAAGAGTCCCATAATGATGAAAGATTGTCTCCTTCTGTCAGTGTGTATGAATATAAGACATAGAATTGTAGAACTTTATTCCACTTGAAGAAAAATGAAACAGTTTTCTCTTGAGTACTTTGTCCAGATGTGCTGCTCTGAGGATCAGATAGCATGGAGAAGGAAAAGGTACGTAGAATGCTTGGTTGATCCAATTCTTCCATTGATGTGGAAGATACCTGCAATTATATTTACTCTTAGTAAGTACAACTTCAATTCAAACTGCAGCTATTTTACACAGATTTATGCTCAGTGCAAGCCTATGCAAGTATAACAATAAATAATCTATATAGTCTGTATTCTGACAATGGTACAGTCCCACATACTACAGTCCCAAATATACTGTTAAATCAGAAATCTTGATTTGTGACTTGTCTTACACCTTTCTATTTTGTCTCTATTTTGTAATTAGACTTTTCTTGGATGGTTCTTGGTAAGAACCTGCATACATGGATACTAAAGTTAGAATACGGACTAACACGGTATCAGTAGTGCTTTTGTAAAGATACTGCAACCAAAGTCCAAGGAAGAAGTGCTGGCAATTCATTTTAAATGGGAATACAATTTCAATAAGAAGATAAAATATGGCTTATCTGCTTTGCACACAAACTGCAATTTTGCCAGAATATTCAAGAAATATTGAAGCAATTTTCCAACCGTGGAGCTGCAAATCTGAAAAAAATCATATGGCCATCTAAGTGCTGTCTAGAGGCCATAGGATTACTTTGTCCTAGCACAGCCTTAGGCTTCTTTACTCATAAGTCATTCTCACTAAGTCCAGTAGAGTTTACTTTCAGGAAAGTGGGTATAAGATTGCAGTCAAAGGTTTCCTGATTTAGGTCAGAAAACCTTGTTTTATAACAGGAAAATTTGTAAACAAAAATACCGTCTTGTTTTCATGAGCAACATTGTGCAGCAGTGACTCATGAAACTCCCCTAAATATATCATTTTCGCTCCTTCAGGGGGTTCTTTTTTTCTCTTCTGACTCCTTTTATTCTTCTAACAGGGGGCAAAGTACACTCGCATTTAGGTGCATACTGGAACCATTGTGCCTTGGCTATTTTTGAGGTTCAGATAGTATGACATTGCATTTATTAAAGCTTTCCCATAACTCCTTTTGTGCAGATAGTGGGTGAATTGACATATTGTTGATGCACACAATAAAGACCTAAAATCACTCCTTAAGATTTGTCTCAAATTCATGAATTATTTTTTAACACAGTTATCTAATTTAAACTAATACATTCTTAAAAATAGATATTTCTATCTTGCACAATTATGAGTAGAAATAAAAGATTACTGAGAAGAAGCTTCTTTTATTTCTTTAGCCTGTAACTGTTTTCCAGTTGAGCTTCTGGTAGCATGAACAATTTATATGGACTTACTGTCACGCAGCAAATTCCAACCCTGAGGGCAGTAAAATTATTTCAGAGTACTGTAAATGAATAGAATTCTTTTGTATGACTACTTCAGATTTTTCTATTTGCCAGAACATTAATTAATTCTGAAGAAAGAAAGTAACTTCAAAAATTATGTGAAAGGCTCTCTACAACCTAATGAGCTAGTTGCACTAAATATTGTACTACAGAGTTAAGTAATTGAAAAGTTGCTGGTTCTAACTTTTTCAGTTTGCTTTCCTCTAAGGGCAGAATCCAAAGGGGCACTTCTGTCCCCACCAATCCTCTTATCAGTTCCATTACACAAACATGGAGGACTGTACCATCTCACAAGTGAGATTTCATGTTTTTGTTTCTGGAAGAAGGCAGGTTGTCAGAACTTTCATGAGGAAATTTTGTTTGACCTGACTCTTTTCAGAAATGAGCATTCCTACTCATTTTGGGGCCTCTTCTGGGAAGCACAATATCTTCCTTGCATAAATGGTTAGATCTCACTTGTGCAATGTAACCAGCAGGGGTCAGTTCTTGTGGAAGGAAACTACCAGGGTAGAAGGGGAAAGGTAGTGGTTTAAGTGTCTGTTGGATGTGTACATGTGTACCCCATGTGCACTAAATTGAAAATGGCAGACCTCACTTGTCATTTAAGGATTTCTGTTCTCCAAACCTTTGTTTTATACCTTCGAACTTACAACTGCAAAAAATTACAGACTGAGCTAATACCATGCTCTCTATCACCATCATTCTTTTAATCTCTCCCACCTTTTCCTGTTTAACACCTAGCATGAAAAAAATCTGCAAAACTTGAAAGCTTGCTTATGGTTTTATAATTTTTGGCTAGTTCTAAATCAAAGATAGCATGCTACTATTTATATTTTACTTCTTTCTAATGCACTATAAGTCAGAGACAACCTGACAGCATGTAACAACAAATAGACCAAGGTGGCTGCCTGCAATAATGTGAGGAGTCATAGCTCAGAGTACACGTTTTACATGCAGAAGGTTCAATCTCTAGCTTCTAAAGATAGGGCTAGGAAAGAAGTTTGCTGAAACCCAGGAAAGTTGCTGCTACCAAGTATCTACACTACAGTGGTACCTCGGCTCACGAACACCTTGGTTCACAATCAAATCGGGTCACGAACAAAAATTTGATGAAAATTTTGACGTGGGTCGTGAACTCCACATTGGGTGGCGACCAAGATCGCAGCCATCTCTCCCACACCCCCAAGTGGAGAGATGGCCATATTCGCAGTTGCCTTCATGCAGGGAAGATGTGTGTGGTCACGTCTTCCCTGCAGGAAAGCATGATAGCGGCCATCTTCCACCCCCCCCGAGGGGGGAGATGGCCGTGATCGTGCTGGGGGAGGGGGGGAGATGGCCAAGATCACGCCCGTCTCTCCCTCCCCCAGTGTGCCCCATTCGCACCCACCTCCCATCTCTCCCTCCCCCAGCACGCCGTTTGCACCTGTCTCTCCCTGCCGCAGCACACCCCATTCGTGCCCGTCTCCCCCCCACACTGTGCGCCAGGATGACAGACGTGTGCAGGGATGATGGGCGCGTGCAGGGATGACAGACACAATCTCAGTCGTGCTGTGGGGGGGAGATGGCATGCTTGTGCTCTGGGTGGGGAGGGGGAGATGGCCATGATCTTTGTTATGTCACTTTACTTCACATTTTTCTGATTTAAAAAAATGGTTACAGAACAGATTAACCTTATTTACATTGAACCTCATGGGGAAATTTAACTTGGCTCACAACCAATTTGGATCATGACCTGAATCCTGGAATGGATTAAGTTCGTGAGCCAAGGTAGCACTGAACTGGGTTAGATGGACTAATGGAAGTGTCTATATTGCCTTATTCAATATAAGGCAACTTCCAGTGTTCCAAATTATCCTCAGACTGTTTCTTCAGTGGGCAGGAATGTCTGGATTGGTTGTTTAGAAGCAAACAAGACAAAAGTGAGACTGTCATACTTTGGACACATTATGAGGAGGCAAGACCCACTAAAGAAGACAATCATGCCAGGGACAATCAAAGACATAAGAAGGAAAGGAAGATCAAATAAGAGATGGATCTACTCCATAAAAGAAGCCGCAACCTTGAATTTAGAACAGCTAGGCAAGGATATCATGGATAGGACAAAATAAAGGGCTTTCATTCACTGGGTCAGCATAAGTCAGAGATGACTTGATGGCTCATAACCACAACAATGGTTTTCCTTCACTCATAATTTATAGTGTGATCCACTGTGATTTCCCATAATCCTATGAACTCAGGTTTGTAGGTATCCAATGGAGGGTGAAAGTAGCACAGAGACAAGATCTGCCTCACTACCTTGAGTGTGGGTGCTTCCCACCACCGAAACCACTGATGTGGCTGATTTAGGCTGTGTAGATGGGGACTGCAGCCAAGAAATTAAAAGATGCTTGCTCCTTGGAAGGAAAGCTATTGCAAATCTAGACAGCATACTAAAAAGCAGAGACATCACCCTGCCGACAAAACGGTGTATAGTCAAGGCTATGATTTTCCCAGTTGCAATGTATGGCTGTGAAAGCTGGACCATAAGGAAGGCTGAGCGCCGAAGAATTGAGGCTTTTGAATTGTGGTGTTGGAGGAGACTCCTGCGAGTCCCTTGGACTGCAAGACAATCAAATCAGTCAGTCCTAGAGGAGATCAACCCTGACTGCTCTTTAGAACCCCAGATACTGAAGATGAAACTCAAATACTTTGGCCATCTAATGAGAAGGAAGGACTCCCTGGAGAAGAGCCTAATGCTGGGAACAATTGACGGCAAAAGAAGAGGACAGCAGAAAATGAGGTGGCTAGATGGAGTCACTGAAGCAGTCAGCATGAGCTTAAGTGGACTCCAGGGGATGGTGAAGGACAGGAAGGCCTGGAGGAATGTTGTCCATGGGGTTGCGATGGGTCGGACATGACTTTGCAACTAACAACAAGGGAGCTGAGGTTCCTCCTTTGCGCATTCAAAGCCACATATCTTTTCCTTGCAGAGCATTCTTTATTGAACAAAAAGCATAAAACATCCAGAATGAATCTCTGAGCATGCACAGAGTAGATTGAACTCAATCTAGTATTCACCTCCACAATCTCTCTTTATGAGCATGCCTGGACCCCATCCCTTTGGGAGGGGCCTTCTGAAAATGAGCATGCCTCCTTGCTGCGTGCCGATCCTCTAATTGGGCCATCCTCCTCTGCTGATGATGCATCATGTTGTCAAGAATCATGTCCGTCTTATCTGAGTCTGAGAAACACTCCTGCTCCAAGTTCTTTCCTGTCAAATGTGCATTTAGGTTATTCCCAGAGACTGCCTGTTCACCTGGGGAGTCTGACCTTGAGATAAGCATCTCCACTTCTCTCATCTCAGTGTCTTGGTATGGCCCACATTCCCATCCCCCCTGTTCTCTTCTCTCTTCTCCTTGTGAAGAGGGGAGCTAGAGGTGCCAGCAGGATTCCTTGCAGGACAGTGATGCTTTGCTTTTCCCATCCACACTCCCTAGAATGCCCCGCCCCGCACTAGCTCCTAAGCCAGTGTGAAAAGAACCACACCAGCCTCAAGGAAAGAAAATGTGTACATTTCAAATATGTGCGTAACTGATGCATACGTGTAGAAATATTCGAAAATACATTCACATTTTCATGCAAAAAATAAAAAATAAGCTCACAACCTGATACAGACTTCAGTCAGAATAAGCACCAAGATGGAATTTGGAGGATTTCAGTAAGCTCTTGCGTGTTGATTCACACATCCCTACTTATAGCCCACCTTTCTTCCTTCAGAGAGCCCAAAATGGCATACATGGGGTCCCATGGTCTCTCATTCAGTCACTGACCAAACCCAGACTTACACAGCTTCACCAAGGGTTTGAGGTTTGGGTAACCTCCAAGCACTTTAAAGTATTGTAATCCTCTTGATTCCCCTTTCAATTTCCTTTTTCCCGAGTTCCCTCATTTTAGAAATTTCTTCTTGAAGTCAAATATGATTGTTCTAAAATTTCTTGGCAATTTTGCACTGAAGTACGTATTAATCTGATAGTACTTTTATCACTGTTTCAAATTGGTTCAACAAAATTTCATCTTGTGCTAGGTCCTGAGTGGCATCACTTAGGATTAAATCTAGTGTTCCCTCCTCTCTAGTCAGTTCCTTGACCAATTGTTCTTGGGTAATCATGTAGGGCATCAAGAATTTTAACCTCTTTATACTGACCAGAATATCCATTTATCCAGTCAGTATGGTGGTAACTGCAGTCATCCATCATTACAGCACTTCGTTTTATTGGATCCTTGATTTTGTTTTTCAGCTCACAATCACTCTGAGTATGCCCATATTCAATGTGATTGCTTTGGCTACATAGATTGACTAGGTTTTCACAATACAAGAATCCATCATGCGCATCTCTGGCCATGATGAGTTGTTGTATTATATGAACATGGAGTGGTTTCCACAGGGAGGCTTAATTTTCACGAATAAACAACCCTGACAACCCATGGCTTGTTCTAGGGGTTATCTACACATGATGGCTTTCATGTCTGAACTGAGGACAACAATATTATTGTAGGTTGTAAGGACTGCTACAGAACAGCTCAGTAAGAGCAGCAAAAACTATTCTTTATAATTTCACCCATCCATAAAATGCCCCTTCCATTTTCCCTCACTACATCCATGAATGGCCATATGTCACTTTGGAGGGACTGTCACTTGTTTGCCACCTAGGAATCCAAAGATCAGGCTGGAATCAGGTGAACTCTCTTGTGCTCACCAGACTTCTTTCCCATGCTCAGCCCTAGCCAGGAAGTGAGCTAAGCTAAGATCAAGAGTGCAAAAACTCAGAAGTACTAACAGCTTCTTTGTGCAAATCATGCAAAGTACATAATTCTTTGAACAAAGTATGCAAATTATATAATTCTTTGCACAAAGTACACAACCCCCACAAGTTGCATGTGTGAAAGCAGAAATCCACTTGAACCCATTACCAGATGTCCACATGAACACATGGCATAAGGCAGACTTAAGGCAGAGAGAAAGCAGGTCAGAGTCCACAGAGTTGAGCTGAGGAATTCCAATCGATCCCCACTCCCATACCAGAGTCCTTACACATCCCTAATGCCACCTCTCTTTTTTCTCAGGGTTTAGTGAGTATATAAATAGGGCTGTAGTGTTATTTTCCCATTCTTCCCTGTTTCCTGTTACACAAACCTGCACTCTTCCTGACAAACAGAGAAGTTATTGCTGCAGTAACAGCTGTAACTGTTCCAAGTTGCTATAGAAAAGCAGGCAAAGCTACTCTCTCCCCTTTTTGGACTTGCTGAGACTCGGGGAAATGCTGAATGGGACAAGGATACTGACAAGTTTCAATGCAGCATTTAAAAATGAGAGGATTACTTTGCCAAGTGGGAGATACTGACTAGGTGTGCATGACACAACCTCTATAGCAGCATGAATGCAAAGATGATGATGATGATGATGATGATGATGATGATGATGATTATAACATTTCTATGCCGCCCCTTGCCGAAACCTCGGGGCGGCTTACAACATGAATAGATGCTCCCTAGCAGTGGCCATGGCAGGGCTTTTTATCCTCCAGAAAGATGTGTGGGTTGCAGATGTGGCTATGGTAAAACTATGGTTTCCCCAAAGCAATTCTGGAGGTACCTTCCAGTCCCTTGGTGCTTTGCTGCATACAAGCTATGGCACACAGATATGCAGATATGATTTCTGCAATATTAGGGAAAAGGAAGTACCAGGTCTAGTGTAAGACAGAGGTATCCAGTGGTTGGATCATGCTAGCATGGGTAATAATGCTCTAGTGGGGGTTGAGGCAATCAGAATCTGGGTACAGCTTTTGGCCAACAGATCTTACACACCAGAAGAAAGGTTCATAGGTATTTTTGAAGTATAAGAAACTGTGATTTCTATCTGAATAAATCTGCTCCATAATCTGAGTCCTTCTGATGCTATAGAAATAAAGATGTGTTTCCTGTGAGGTTTGCTGTGGGATTGGGAGGATGTGTACATGTGCACATATTGGTTTTCCATGGGGATGTATAGGCCATGGAGGTGAGAAATGATGCTGACTGAAAGGGATACAAGGAGGCATGAGTGGGAGCAAAGCCAGAATGCTGGAATGTGGGCTGATGGATACTAAAGGAGGGGGTCACTGGAGAACTTCAAAGCAGGAACTGCCATGGAGGAGGGAAGAAGATTCTCATATCAACAAGGCAAGGCAGACATGAGGGAGGGAGAATGGGCAGTCAGGGTATGTTTGGTGCCAGAAACAGAGCCAGGAGAAGGGGAGGGGAGCATGACAGAAAGGTGCTACAGCAAGACATGGAGAAGTTGACGGTAGCTGGGTAGGCTGACAGCAAGATAAACCTCCATGCTTGATTGTGAAGGGGGCAAAGGAAGACACTTCACTGGGTGGTGGTGCAGGGAATAAGAATGGAGAGGGTTACAGGCATGGTAGGGAAAACAGAGGGCAAAGTCTGCCCGCACACATTCTCTCTGTGGGAATGAATACATGGTGGAGCAGGAGGCAGCATATATATGCAAAAACAAACAAAGAAACAAACAAAGCAGAGACCATTTGATCCACTGTTGGATAGACAGTAAAAAATCCCACATACTGTTTCCTCCCCACCTCTTTTGGTGCAAATACTTCTCTCATTTCAGAGCTCTTGTTTACAACTGAAACACACACAGAAATTGACAGAGCAGGACTATACATGTTGGATAGGTGAAAGTATGTTCTTGCACACTTGTGAAAGAATGGCCATAAAAAAAACCTCACCTTATTAACATTCTCAGAAAGCCCCACCCATATTAAGGGTGGAAAAAATAGTGATTAGAGGTAGGCCTAGGATGAGGAGACAAGATGGGTTCTGCAGCAAAGGACACTTGCATACATGCTGGAAGACTGAGAGGGAGGAGGGGAAGAACAAGCCACAGTAAGCCCAAATGTTCTTCTAACAACTCACACTGAATAACTTATCTGCAGGGTGAACACATCCACTGCATCAGCCTTGTAAATAAGAAAAGCAAAAAGTTACCAACTTATATAATTTTTCCATGCTTGGGAAGAGACAAAAGCTCCCACCTCTGCAGCTAGCATGAAAATGCATGATACTGAACAAGTTACTTTAAAAAAATGGCAGGAGAAGAGACCTTCTACCTGATAGACTGGTGGAGGAAGTATGGAGTTGGGGGATGAAGTTCCTCAGCCAGAACAGAAACTAAGCAGACTGGTGGAGGAGACATGGAGAGAATGTTCCTCCTTCTCAGACCTACTCACTACTCTGCATAGAATTCTATGCACAAACCTCTGTATAATTGTTGGTTGCCTATGACTTTCAGGCTAGTCGGGATTATATATACAGTATATCACTCCACCCAGATGACCCTTATTTTGTTTTCTGTAGGCGGGCTCAAGTATGCAAGCTATTTACGGGCAGAAAATAATAACAAGAAGCACAGATGAAAATGCTATCCAAGTGCAGAAATGGAAATATTTATGTGATCTTCAGGCTGAGGCATCAAATTTGCTTGGTAGTGTTGACTCTTTAATTTTAGACATTCTGGTAAAGTAACTTGAAAATAGAAAAATAAAAACGAGATCACATTTGTATAAGCAATGATAGTTCGATGCAAATTTACAATCTGAAAATTCTTTAAAAATACTTAGTTCTATCCTTTGTTGTATGACTCTAGGCAGGAATGCATACACACCTTTTGTGACATATGAATTCCCTTCTCCTTGGAGAGACAGTTTTTTCCCCCTGGCAACTAAACAATGCAGACAGAAAGTTAATCAAAGATAAACAGTCTTTTGGACATCTTTGCCACCATTAAACATCTTCTCATCAAGGAACCCCCAGGTAAGCTTCCAAGGAATCCCAGAATTATAGAATGTCATTTAAAAATCACTGTGCTATGTGAATACTGGGACCCTGGCTTGCTTCCTAGCTGTGACACAACTCCTAATTTCCCAAGCTTGACTCAAGCATGTCTTTCCAGCCTCAGAACAAATAACCTATTCTTCCTGACTTGAACCCAAATAGCATTACTGCCTTACTACACCCTTTGTCCAATCTGCTCCATATCTTCCTATTTCTGTAACATAGGAAGCACAAGTTCTAAGCACAACAACAAAATTCAACACAAAATCTAAATGAGCTCCTGAGTCAACATGAATCCATTAGCTACAATTGAATAAGGCATAAATCTAAAAAGGTATGTAAGTTTGCAAGAAGACAAGTATTACAATTTACTAGGCTAAGGGAGTTGAATCAAAGTAACTTGGATAGCTTTAATTCTGTCTCCATTCTTTGTTCCATGCTATATTTTGTTAATGTTAAATGAAACAAAAAGTTAATGTTACATTTTATTATATTTTGCATTCAGTTAAAAAGCAGCACTATGAGATGAAAATGTATCAGAGGAAGCACCTTGCTTACTGGGTTCAAATATCCAGGAGGGTTTTTGGACCTTAGTAAAGGACTGTCACGGCAAGATGAAAGAAAAATAAACAGTTGCTTGAGTAACACCAGAGTATTTATAAAAGGGGAAAAACCCCCATGAACTTGATGTTCTACCGATTAAACAAAGTATTGACCAACAGGTTCCTTCAAACTATATAATTCCACCATGCTGTTGGTCATTACAGTTCATGGGAGAAACATAAAGGACATACCATTCCTTCTTCATCTGAATTATAACAGAATATATGGGAAATAATTCAAACTGATTTCCTGTCTCACACAAAATTTTACAACTGTTGAAAAGTATACCACTCACTGGCACTACATGCTCTCCAGTCAGGGTAATTATGCAGAGGTCTATGGCTAAGAACGTTTCTCCTTGCATACAGTTCTATAATCCTTTGTGCACCCATGAGGGTATGCTACAAATATAATAAATAATTGGTAAATCAATTTAAGCAACTGCATTTAAATTAGGTTAATCTTATTAAATTAGGTTCTCTATTAAGTTCCCTGTAACTTTCCCTCAAGATACAAAATACCTATTATATACTTGCCCAGAATATTTGCATTTCTGTAACACTACCATTCTCTTTTCACTAGAATCTAAGATTAGATTTTAATACCATATTATGGTTCTTATTTAGGGAAAAATTACTAAAGTTCCCATTTTCTGCAGAACTGCATTTTCTGCAGAACTGCATTTTCTGCAGAACTGAACAGTTTTACCCTATATAGCAATTTTATTAAGCTTCCAGGCTGCTTGTTTTATGGCAAGGAATCCCAGTCTTATTTCAGTCTACTTCCAAAGTTGAAAACTGCACAAAATAAAACACTGAAAGGTAGAAGTACTGTGGTAAGCAATGAGGTATGCTTATCTACTAATAATCTCTGACTCAAAACATTTAAACAGGAGGTCATTTCTTCCATAAGACATTTTCACTTTACAACTATTTTGTCAAAAGCCATTACCACAAAAAATACTGTTACGGACTGCAAAGTAGATCTTAAAATGAAAACTTTGTTGTTTACTTATAGTTTAAAATGAAATGAGTGGCATCTTAATACTTTCCACTGCTGGAACACACTGTAAACATGTGCTACTGCTAAATCTCCTTGAGTTCTCACACAAGAATGACAGATGCAAAGTAGATCTTAAAATGAAAACTTTGTTGTTTACTTATAGTTTAAAATGAAATGAGTGGCATCTTAATACTTTCCACTGCTGGAACACACTGTAAACATGTGCTACTGCTAAATCTCCTTGAGTTCTCACACAAGAATGACAGATTCTTCCTTCCTTCCTTCCTTCCTTCCTTCCTTCCTTCCTTCCTTTTACTATCACTAAAATCACTCATCATCATCATGAGCAATCTTTCTTTACCATTCTTATTTTCACTCCCAAGGTAGTTTACCAAAGAATATACTGATTCAAAGACTAGCCATAGCTGGGGGGAAATCAAAGTAAAAATACAAATTCTTAGTAAATAGTTAACGTATGCCAGTATTGAGGCTGCATGTGTTCCCCTGAAGATCTCAATGATCTGGGAGGTTAGAATAGGATATTTATTTATTCATTAAAATATCTAAGATGGCTCATTTTAAATTAGTGATTGCAAAATATGATTTTATTAAATTCTTTCACAAGAACCTGGGCAGGTAGGACTTTAATAATCCCATTTTGCAGATGAGGAGTAAAACCTGAACAACAGTTCTCCTTAAGTTTTTAAATGAGTCCATGTAAGAGGAACAACTTGAGTCAATTTGTCTCCTACATGCAGATCCAGCTCTCTAATCTAATTCCCTGTATATGTTTTATTCTGGAACAGCCTATATTTGATAGTGGTCAGTGGAGTTTGTAGTTCTCCCACTGTCATGGGAGAACTACACTCCCATAATACTAAACTATGTATTATGAAGCAATTTTGGGAAAGTATGCTTAATACTATAACCTTTATTTGGAAGGAAAAGCATCCAATCAGCAACCATTGCTGGCAAGAAGAATCAGTCATTTATAAACAGTAAGTTTTCCTTCCTTCAGTTGTCCTATATCAGAGACTGGAAAGCTATCTTCCAAAACCAAGTTAGTCCCCTAGAACACTGAGCTCTGCTGCCTGTTGGGGAAGTATGCAAGCAAAAATGAGCAGCTGTTCCTGCTTTCCAGCAGGTGCTGCCCTCTCTGCCTGCTCACTTGCCTTCTGTCACAGGGCAGCATAGTGTAGAAGGTTTCTCATGGAGAAGCAGCTATTTCCTTCTCTTAATTACTTGCTTGCATTCATTTTTTCTCCATAGATGGTACAGCAGTGGGGATTAGGCCCCAGATGACCAGTCCTTCCCACCATGTTGCCCTGTAACCAAGTGTACAAAAGGGTGCAAAGTACAGGCACCAAGAATGGTGAGATATAAGTTCTGAAGGAACAAAATGTTAATTCACTATATGCATTGCATTTCATGTTATATTTTGTATTTCTGCATGGTCATGTTGCATATTAGTTTTCTGGAATGTCTTCCCTGGCTTTGCCCTGCAAGAGAAGTCATGTGAACAAGTATGATTATGAAGTGCCTGTTTCTCCCAGGTATAGTCACTGCAGCCTTTTGCTTGCTTTCTCCTTCTGAACAACAATGCTGGGCCTAATCATTCCTTCTGCACCACTCAGAATGGGTAAACAAACAGAGTATTCTAGAGGGAAAGCACAGGTGAGGTATCAGAGGCATTGGCAATCTGAGTGATCTTGTGGAGACAGTGGCTGCTTTTGCAAAAAAAAAAAAAAAAAACCCACTTCCATACTCCCTCTCATTCAAAGCATATGAAAAGCCATGCAGGATCAGACCAAAGGTCCATCTAGCCCAGCATCCTGTTCACACAGGGACCAACATGCTACCTATGGGTAACCCACAAGTAGGACATGGGTATAGCAGAACCTTCCCATCTACTGGGCACCACAATGGGGTCCACTGCTACACCTTCCAGGAGAATTTAGGTGAATAATTGAGAGGATGTGATAATTGCTCCTTTTGTTGAGTAATCCAATGCAGCACCACCCAGGGAGAGAGAGTGTGCATCTTCTTGCACTTTACCTCTAGGAAGCACGACAGGCCCAGTCCTGCTCACCAGACTGCCCAGTGAATGAAAGAGTAATTTTTCTCCTTGTAGAAGAGAAATTGTCATGCAATTGCTCAGCCTTTCTTTCTCTCAGAAAGGGGATTGGTTATTGCTGTTTCTGATAGCTCACCTGCCTACTCCCTCCACAATGCCATGACCTTTACACCAGGAATAGTCGTGTAGTTCTCAAGATCTGTGGCACTTCAGCTCTCCTAAGCTCCTACCAGCATTGTCAATAGCAATGCTGATGGCTTAAGTCCCACACAGTTGGTGATCTACCTTGTCCCTGTCGCTATATAGCACCTGGCTCGTTTTTGCCTCATTCTAATGGCACTTCAGGCCTGGAAAACAAGAGAAGCCTGCTTACTGAGAAGCAGCCAGTCAGTCAACTCGGTGTTCCACACGAAGGTCCGTATCGTTTATTCAAACCACAAGTCAGGAGGAACTGTTATAGGTTCATTAATTCTGTGGCATGGAAAGATTTGTGCTGCAAGTGACTCAGAGGATAATGTCCTAATTCAAGAGGGTGGCACACGCTTCTGCCCAATCTCCCGAGGGGTAGCGGCGAGCATTTGACTGTATCTTAAGTACGGCAACTGCACAGTCTGTAACGTTGCGTGGAAGTGAGGTGAAATTGCGGGCGACGGTCATCTTGCACTCAGAAATAAATAGACTGAGGGGTAAATCGACCCCCCCTCCGGCCGCCGCTGCCGCCGCCTTGCGAGTTAAAAGCAGCTCTGGTGTCCCTCCTGCGTCTCGGCTGTCACCCGTTCCCCCTACGGACATGGGCGCCTCAGCTGTCCCCAGCGGCTCCTAACTGCCACTAAAGGCGTTAGAAATTCTTGAGGTGACTCTTATTTCGTCCCCGACCGCTCCCTCTTTCCCCGCTCAGCTCTCTCCGCCCCCTGCCGCATCTAAAGCGCAACACGGTTTCCAGACTGATCGCGGCTGCCTTTTGTGCCTCACTTTCTTATGCGATTAGTTGCGCGCGATAAGCAGGGGCCGTCAGTGTCTGGGGCGGCCGGGACAGTAGCGCAGCACCTACCCGCCGCCGAGGTGACTCCCGTTCCCATCCTGGGGCTCTCTTCGCACTCGACCCTCCTCCTCCTCCTTCCTCCACCCTCTAGCGGAGAGAGGTTGTGCCTCTTTTCCTGTCCCTTCCGCACAACGAAGGGGGCGCCTACAGCGCGCGTTGAAGTGGGGATGGGGAGGTGAAGAAAGAGAGGCAAAGGCGGCGTCAGTTCCCTGCCAAGGGAGGGCTGGCCCACGGGTATAGCATGATAGAGCTCTGACTGACTCCAAGGCGGGAGCCTTTCATTGCGGGCCACCTCCCGCCTGAAACCCTGTTTCAAATGTTCCGTGGCGGCCGTATTTTTCTCGAGCGCCAGGCGGCGGGACGGACGAGGTTGTAAAGATTCCGCCAAGGGCAACCGAACCTTAGTCTTCTTAGCCTTTCTTGGCTAAGGGAACGACTGCGGGCAACCGCCCTCTGAGGGCCTGGGGGAATTAGGCAGGCAGTTCTTTTGGAGGTCAGGCTCTTAGGTGGGCGTTTAAAACAAAAGGCCAACGCCCTCAATTGCAGAAATGCGGAGTAAGGCTTGAAGCGTGCTCTTTGTTACAGAGGAAAGTTCGAAAAGGATTGCAGTTCTTGAACGTGTCAAGAAACCAGAAAGGAAAGAAAAACAACTCAGTTGTATGATTCACGTTTAAACCGCATGACTGTGGAACATTGAGTCAAAATTATGAAACCCTTAAGTCTGGCATCTCCGAAATGCCCGCTGCTGCTTCCTGTCTTGTTTGACTCCAGGACTCTTCCTATGCAAAATACACTCGCCCCATAATACCTGGTTCATGGTTGCTCTCACTGCACCCATCTTCTGCACTCATCGGTTGAAGCTGGCCCCTATTTCGTTATTTTATTTAGCGGTGCCTACTCGCTGTACATCCTGAAATAAACTTTCAGCTGTACGTCCATGCTATTAGGAGGCAGTTGCGTGTAAAATGCCTTTTAAAAGTTTCAGGCTAGAGTTTGTTTTGTCATACAGTCGCTCAGACTTCAATAATCCCAGTCATTTACCTTGGCATGAGAAAGTGAATTTAAACTCCGGAAAAGCTACGTTTTGGTTCTCAAGACCGCTTGGGACATTGTCCCTATCGGGATCTCCAGCCTCAACAATAACCTGTGGTGTTTACACTTAGTTTCCTTTAAAGTAGGGGATTAAGTTTGTATACTGCCTTTCTGCTAAGGTACTCAATATACTTTACGTTTATTAAAATAATGCACATGCCAAGAAAGGCATACATTCATTTCAAGAAAATATGTTGAACTCTCTTCAAATAAGTTTATTGCAAAAGTGAATATAACTAGACAAGCAAGCACCTGTGTCTATTGTGAGGTTTTTCAAAAATTGCTGTTGATCAGAATCTCCTACCTAATTTTTTTTCTGATGTGTAAAGTACTGTGTATACACTCTCACTTCTCCAAGCATACATATTTGGGGGCAGAAGAAAAGGCAGTTGTTCAATAGGCAACCTTAGAAAGAACAACTGCTACCTCTGAGATTTTTCTTCTTCAGCTGATTCTCAGGTCTCGTTTTTATTACTGTGTCTTCCAGTTCGAACTGACTCCCTTCCTCCTTTTCCTAGTTCCAAGGTGCATTATTTTCTCAAGAGCAAAGGAGGGCCATTTCACCAGCCTTGCTTTAAAGACTTACATTTTCACCTCCTTCCTCGCTTTTTCTTATTCCTTCTGTCTTTCTAATTCTAAGTTTGTGGGCAGGAACTGCTTCATTTGCTGATCATATGTAAGCTGCCTTGTGAGACTTTTTGACTGAGGAACAGACTTAAATGCTTTAAATAAATAAATAAATAAATAAATAAATAAATAAATAAATAAATAAATAAATAAATAAATAAATAAATAAATAAATAAATAAAGGTTGGATTCCAGGCTGTTGGGAACAGCACCCACATTTATTAAGAGATGTTAAGGTTATTCTGTCAAGCCTCAACTTCCATCAGGTAGACCAGGGGTCCTCAAACTTTTTCACCTGGGGGCCAGTTGAAAGGGGCCAGTGCTGGGCAGGGCACGTGGGTGAGGCACGGGTGGGCAGGCACGGGTGAGGGGAGGCGAAGCAAGGAGGATGCAGCAGCAGGCGCGCAATACAGCGACTTGCTCGCTTGGAGATCATTTTCTCCTATTAAGTCCAAAATAATCTTGTGAACAAGCCACTGCCTCCCTGTGTGGGGGGCGAGGCAGGCAGTGGTGGGCGCATGCAGCGTGCGGGTGCATGTGCAGCGCGTTGAAAACCTCTGAGGCGGGCCAGATAAATGGCCGTGGTGGGCCGGATCTGGCCCCCGGGCCATAGTTTGAGGACCCATGAGGTAGACTAATTCAAAGCAATAGAGATGGTGAAACTCATAAACAATACCATGATGGCTGGTTTTTCAGAAAACCTTGTCAGGAGGCTATCCTACCTCTAAGTTAGCTGATTTTTCAGTCCAGAGATACCAAATTTATATATGGAAATGCTTGTGTTTTGTCTTGTAAAAAATAATTGCTATATGTCACTGCCTTTTACCTGACGTGTGCATTTTTCATTCTGCATATAGTAAAATATGATAGCAGTTTTCAAGTAGTCCTTATAAAAAAACTCCACATAATAATCTTCACTCTAATTCAGAAGCAACAAAACTACTGCTTATGGACAGTAAGAAATTGAGATTTTTTAAGAATCTTGTGGAATATTATTTCTCTCTCCAGCCACTTTATTTTACAATTTCATAATTTTAATTTAACTTTTACAATGTTTTTCAAATAAAGTCTTCATACTCATAAAATACAAAGCAAAAATATGACAAACACATAGACAACAAAAATAATTGCAATTTGACATTTAAAACACATATAAATAAGAATACTATTTTTAAAAAGCTGTTGTTCTAAGTCACTCATATAGATTGAAATAGGCTGCCCAAACATCTGAATGTTTATCAAGACAAAGCTGTCACCAGTAGTATATTCTCTAAAATAATCCAGTTTTGTGAGATCTTCACACCAAGCCATGACTGAGGAAGATACTAGTGAAGCAAAAACTGAGGGTCATCTTATATGCCTGACATATGACAAACACCAGAAAAACAGCCCAAAATGTCAACCTTGCCTAATACACAAGTAACATTATACACTAGTATATACTGTATCCAAACCAATGTTGATGTACCTAATAATGTCTGCTCAGAAGGGAGCCAACTTCAGAAGCAGGTTGGAGTAGCTGCTATGCTTTTATGCTGATCCAATTGCAATTACTATTGTAGTTTTGTTGTTTTAAGTAATTTTTTGTTTGATTGTGTATTTTTGTTTAACTTTTTTAACGGTCCAGAAAGCCTTAGCTGCTGGGTGGTAGAAAAATAAATAAATGAATAATTAAATAGTGACTCTGAACACTTAAAAGGCCTGTAACAGAAGCAGAGTGCCAAAATGCAACTCACATTTCCAAGGAATTTAATGCCCACATAATGAATAGATTTGCATTATGGAACTCAACTAACAGTGAATAACAAGAACTGTAGACTGAAACTAAAGACATTATTTTGGAAGAATGCCAAACGACCATTCCTATAGTAGAAAGAAAGAGGCTAGATGGATGACAGATCACATTTGCTAAAGAAAGGCAAAGTGGAAAAGCAAAAGGTGACAGAAATAGGGTCAGATTCTTGAATGCAACTTTTCAGTGACTATTGCATAGAGACCAAAAAAACAAAACCAAAACCAATTACAGTAGCTGGTACAAAGAAATCGAAGAGAACAACTAAAAGCAGGAATAAGAGACTTCTTCCAGAAGATCCAAGAAACCGAGACATTCATACCTAGAAATACTGAAAGACCAACAGATGAACATACTAAGCCAGGTCCAGCTATAACGATAAGCCATGGCGGAAACCCCTGTGATATGGGCTATTGTGTTGTCTGAAACCCATCAGAGGCTTACCACATGGTACATTTGTTGTCTGTATAACCACAGAGAGAAGCAATGGTCTGTTGTACAGTTTCCATGCTTCACTATGGCTTGTTCAATTGTGTGAATGCAGAACTGTGGTTTCCACATGGATAACACAGAGTCTGGTGGAAAGAGTAGCTGCTTCTGGGGGAGATGCTCCTACCTGCATTCCCTGCTCTCCAGATCTGCTTAGCAACTAATGCGTCAGTACCAGCCATGCTGTGATTGGCTACTCCATCTCTGACTCTGCCTTCCAGATGCCCACTTATGGCTTAGGAATGTCACTGGCAACAGAGAAGTGTGGCACGCCACATCAAGAAAACTGTATGGACCAGAGAACTGTGTTTGGTGATCCATAGGATCACCACAATTCACTCCTGTCATCTTCCCCATTCTCTGAACCCACCAACACTCACTGCCGCCATGTGTGAGGCACAGGAGATCCATGCCACAATTTCCCAGTGGATCTAGAAGAACTACCCACAGAAGTTCCACCAGTAGCACCTCCATTCCAGCATGGATGTCAGCCTATTTCCCAGCTGTATCCACATTAGAATGCCCCTCTGAGCTTCCTGTCTGCCCTGCAGCGAGATGCAGGGTGGAGTTTGGGTCCATTATGCAGATGATGCCCCCCTACACACAAACAGTACTTGGAGCTTCTAGTGCATTGATGCTAGCTATGCAATAGTTGTATAGGCATGTGTCCATGCAGTTAGGGAGCAGGCTCTGCTAAAGTGCAGTGAATGTGGAAGAAGAGTACCTGTATCCAACGGATAGATGCATGATAGCATGGAGTGGGGTGCTCTGGGGCATGTGGGCACAGCTGTAGGGAAGCAGAAGAGACCAGTGGATGGATTAACACTTGGAGCAGTTTTTTTTCTGGCACAGCCACCCTTTTCCTGCTCCCAAGTTCCCATGAAAAAAAGATGAGTTTTGTGACAGCAGTGTGATTCTTGTTGGAAGTGCTTGTTATGGGGATGAGTGGAGAGGGGTGAGGGGCAGTGCCAGGTGAAGCTGTTCACAGTGCACCCTGGCACAGGGGAAGGGGTGCCAGGGTGTTCTGCCTATGTACATGATGGTACAGCGGTGGAGGAGGACCTTCTGAGGGTATCAGAAGTATAGGCATCAGATGAGGCTGGCTGTCGCTGTGCTGTGGGAGGGGGTGGGGGAAGCTACAGCCTGCCCACATTGATGCCCTCCATGTGCCTGACTGCAGCTGTGCAAGTCCAGTGTGGACACATTGGCAACAAGGGAAGGGTGGGGAAGAGATGTGGGTATGCTTATACCTTGGCACAGAGCATGGCAGCACAGAGGAGTGCTACTTTAGAGCAACAGTGTATGAGTTAGTGGTTGCCTTAGCTGAGCAGTGGGAGAAAAAACAACAACAACAACAACAACACACACACACAGGAGCAGCTAGCTGATGACATGCCCAGGAAAGTCCAATGTGTGGACCAATGAGGGAAAGGCAGGCAAAATAGGTGAGAGTGGTATGCCCTGGAACTGAATTTCAGCCACAGGGGGTGATGGGTTTACCTGTCACCAGTAGAAGGAATGCTTGCATGGTTTCCAGTCCCCAAGAAAGGTAATATAAAAGAGTGCTATATCCATAGGACCATTACATTAATTTCCCATGTCAGTAAAGTGATGTGGTTTCCATGATCATGGTATGCAGCTATTACAAAGTCTTCAGGAAAGATTAAGAATTGTAGGAGCTGTTCCAGCAATCCAGTCTCTGTGTGTGCACCAATGAGGAAGAGTCAGGTAATAGAAGCAGGGAGTGATATACTTAGGATTGAATTTCAGGTTCAGTGGCTGATGTGATACATGCCAACAGTGGGAGGAAGGAGCAGAGAGGACAATCTCTCATGGTAAGAAAAAAACACTATGATAACCACACAGGGTAGCTGGTCATGTTTTGTGAACATAGTTACTTGGCATGCTTGTGTGGAGCCTTACAGTCCTAGTCTTCTCAATGATGGTGCTTATGATCATATTCCTGTACTTAATTTTTATATGCTACTGTAGAGAAGTTGATAATGTGAGAGAACATTGTGTAGAAATGTGTAGAAAAAATCCAGATAATTACTTGTGTTTAGTCATAGTATTGAGAACAGAAAAAAAACTATCCTGCCCTTTATTGAAGGAGCAAAAGCAGTTATCTCTCTTCATTTTATTCTCACAACAACCCTGTTAAATTAAGTTAGACAGACTTCCTAAAAATCAGCTGGAAAGTTTTATGGTTGAGTATGAAATGTAAACCTTGGCTATCTACTGACCTGGTCCAATATTCTAAGCACTATGCCATTCTTCTCAAACTTTGGAGAATAGGTGGCTTATTATACTTTAAGTCCTGTAGTTAACACTCTATTTTAGACACATAAAGTGGACCTAGAAACATAAATTGTTCAAAATCCTATAAACAGGAATTACATACAGATGGAATTACATTTTTGCTTTAACTCATGCTTCTGGCTCCTCTCTTTCCTGATGCAGCATTTTAATTTGTACCTTCTTTAGGACTACTTAATGTATAATTAGCTTCATAATTTGTATCTGTTAACTTTAGGAAGAGATAAAGACCCATACCGTTGTAAGCCACCCCGAGGCCTTGGCAAGGGGCGGCATAGAAATGTTTTAATAAAAATAAATAAATAAATAAATAAAATTTTGTGACTGGGTGATAAGGATTATTCTATATTCAGTCACAATTTCTAGTGCTACCCTGCCACTATGTCAGCATAAAGGTTTCCACAAGTGGTTTTCTGTTCTATTGATTAAGAAAGCACCCACAGATACATCACTACATTTATAATTTATAAAATAGTATCACTGCAGGTGGTGCAGTGGTTTAAACCGCTGTGCTGCTGGGGTGGTAGATCAAAAGGTCACCGGTTCGAATCTACACAATGGGGTGAGTTCCTGTTACTCCGTCCCAGCTCCTGCCAACCTTGCAGTTCGAAAGCATGCAAATGCAAGTAGGTAAAAAGGTACCACTTTGGTGGGCAGGTAACAGCGTTCCGTGCACTTTGGTGTTTAGTCATGCTGGCCACATGGAGACTGTCTGTGGACAAACGCTGGCTCCCTCGGCTAGGAAACGGAGATGAGCACCGCCCCCTAGAGTCAGGCATGACTGGACTTAATGTCAAGGGGAAACCTTTACCTTTACCTTTACCTGGTGTTAAATTGTATTATTGGCCCATGTGCTCCTCCTTTTGTACTTGAGCAGAAGGTTAATGAACAATCAGTTGCATCTGTGTAAGAGGAAGATGGAGCAGTCATTTTACTTAAGTAATCTACAGTAACTTTTGGAAAAGCCTCAACCTTCACAAGCTGTCTGTTCTAAATGCTCTATAGGACAGCCAGGTCTATACAAACATAAACTCTTGTAAATTCCTTAGACTGTACCACTTCATACTGCAAATTCCTGTAGAGACAGGTGCTGGGACAGTAATTGTCACTACCTATACTTCTGCATTTCAGTTCCCTCTGACAACACTGCTTACATCTTTGCACCCTATCCACATTATATGTATCTACATCTGCCAATTTTAGGTTAAACACTTCACAGAAGCAGCTAGTGTCCATTAAAGTTTAAGGAAAATAAATTCCTTACTCTTCAACATGCTGCAAGACAGTCTTTAGTTGTAATTGTTGAAACAGATTAGCATGACTGTCCTTATAGCACATTTCCCTGTGGATGTAGCTCTACATACACTTACCTGAGAATTAGCTGTATTGTATACAGTGAGGCTTCCTGATTATTAAACATACATAAGATTGCACTGCATGTCTAGAAGTGATTCTATTTTCCACTTTTGCTGTATCTGTACTACTGAACATATTCCTGATCACACCTCCCTTGCCCATCTAATGCAGTTGCCTCTTTTAAAACTCTTTCAGCCATATAACTTCTGTGAATTACCTAGTAAGTTTAAGGCTATTTAAACTTTCACAGCCAAAAGCTACTGTCATGATTTCTGGACGGCGCCCTATTCACTTATTCCTCAGTATTGAAAGGCATGTATAAATCCCACAGAAACGAAGGAATAAACATGTGACAAGCTTATGTACATGACTTTAATTTTCCTGTAACAAAATCTGTATTTCCAAGTGTATTTGCTATGGCGCACCATAACGTCTCCAGTAGATGGCGTGCCAGCCTAAGGGTGCCCCGTACTGCATTCTTACAGTTTTCTCCACCTCGCTGCCAAGGACAGATTTGGACAGGTGGTTTCGACACCGCGCATGAGCATAAACAGAAAGCTTCGTTCAGTTTCTCATTGGCCCACACTCTAGACGTCTGAAAGTAGAGCGGGGGCGTCACGCTTCTTTTTAGCCTCCTGTTCCGTAAGCAAGAGGGAATTAATCCACCTACTTCCGGCAATAATCCCACCCTCTAATACGCTCTACGCATGCGTACTGCTCATCGCACGGAGAAACAGTTTGTTTTTTTCGTTAGCCGATTCGAGCCGAACGGACGTTCTCTCTTCTTTTTTTCACCCCCGTCCCTCCACCCGGCGATGTGGCCGCATTTGGCGGCGGCAGTGGCGGCGGCGGCGGCGGTCGTGGCATCGGCTCTTGCGTGGGGTTGAGAGGCTGGCACCACAGGCGCGCATCAAGATGGCGTGTGTGCTGGAGACACCGCTCCGCATGAGTGTCCTGTCGGTGAGTGGAGGCCTGGGGCGGCGAGGCAGCGACAGCTGCGCCTCTGGGGTTCTGATGGAAGAAGTCCGTCACGGCAGGGCTTCCGTCAGGCGGCTGTCTGTTACCTTGTTGTGGAGGCGGCAACTGGTCCGGTCCTGCCATGCTCAGCGGGACGAGCAAGGGACTGCCTACTTAGGTTGTTTGTATCGGGTCCCGCCCTCGCTGGTCGCCTGTCTCGTTTTCTCCTTCCATCCTCGCCTTTTCTCTCCCCCAGCCCACACAGACACCCCTCAGCACGCTGTCTCCCTTTCCCCTTAGTATATGGCTGCGTGGCAGAGAAGGGTACGGGAGTTTCTGCCAGGAGGAAATAAATGCTGTGTAGGGGTCAGACCGCTGCCGCGTTGAATCCGCACTGAGAAGGCAGAATATGTTGGCAGTAGTTGACCTGGAATACTTGTGGGAGTGAACACGCTTCTTACTTCCGTACTTTTTTGTCCGACTCCTGCCCTTACATTTACTTATTTATGCTGGTTTCCCCCACCCCCGTATGGAGAAGTTCTGATTTTCTATATAGTACATGACTGTACTCTCTGAGTGAGGCAGAATGTGGTTTCTTTCCTAATCTTTTGCCTTTATTATTATTTTTTTCAAGGCAGTATTACAGTTAGAATAGCTAGATTCAGAAAAGACTGCCTCTTTTAATAGCTGTGAAGGAGAGGAGAATTTCAGCAGGTAGAAATTTCACTTGCTTTAATTCACTTCAATGTACAGCTATTAAAGGCAGAGAAGCCTTGTCCTCTTCTGTATTTAGTGACCCTGGGCATTTGATGAGTTTTCTATTGTGATTCCAACAGTGCAATCATAGGCCTCTCTTCCACTGAATGGGGGGGGGGGGGGGGGGGTATTTCCTGTAAAGGAATCTTTATTCTTCACTTAGCTGATGAGCCCACACCTGTTGCCATTTTGCCAAAGTCATAAGGATTCTGCTGCAGTTCTTTTGGACTTCTGTGGGGGAATTATGCTGTCATACATATTTTGGTAACATTTGCCAACTTGCTATTTTGTTTGTGGTCCCTAGACAGTTGTAGTGGATGGTATATAAAAGCTTAAAAAAGCTTTGAGCTTTATTTTGCTTTTCAGACTCATGAATCCAGATTAGTTTAAAAAAATGCTTGTTACAGTATGCATCTAATGGGATTCTATCTCACTACAGTGCAAAAACTATTGTTTCCTCCTAGCTTTGTATAATTTCACAGTTTGACAGATGTCCTGCTCATTTTCTTGTTGCTAACATTCAGTAGTAGTTTTCACCACCCCTTTCTTGGAAATCAGATATATTGTAGTAACTGGCTCAACTCTGTGGTAGAATCACTTTTATTTTAGATTGTATTGGCCTTAATGAACCAGAAAATAGTTGCAACCAAGATCCATAGAAACAAATGTGAGTATAACTAATTTCCTTAGGCTTGATGTCTGTAGCATTAAGGAGTTTTCTGACAACTTATCTAAATCAGAAATTAAATGTGAAACATGCCAGGTACAACCCTATGTATCTCTACTCAGCAGTACATCCTGCTGAATTCAGTGAGAATTGATCTCAGGTATGCAGGAGTAGCATTAATTGCAGCCCTAATTTAGTAGAGTTTGTATCTTCTGCTACCTTGTCTTGCTATTTCATTCTGGCTTACATTGCATTTTCTTTGCTGTGTTGTCTAGCTTATTCTCAAGTGAGGTTCAGGTGTCTGGTTCTCCTTTTTGGTACAAGATATGCCTAGAGATGCTCTTTTTGAGACCATGTATGAATATTTGTTTTCTCTTGGATTTGGTTGAAGTAGAAAACATTGCCTAGTTTGATAGGATGATAGAAAAAGTCTTGATTGAAGAAAAGAGTTTATTACCAAATACCTGTAATTTTATTTTATTTGACATTGCTGTTGTGTAAAGCCAACACAAGCATTTGGCAGTGCTTGCTAATTTCAAATTAGTCTGGTAAAAATAGTTCACTGTGATTGTGTCAAACTTTTCTAAGCTTTTACAAATTATGTCTGAATTACCTGTCTGGTAAAACCCCTACGTAAGAGCATATTAAACAGCTTCCCACATTTATCTTCTGCAAGAAGCTGTAGGGTGATAGAGTCCAAGATGTTAATCATACTGAACCAGTATCTGACATGGTTCATGCCTTGTTTCTTTAAATTATTCATTTTGTCACCACTCTTCACTTATCCTTTCTCTGCTGCTTTTGACACTGTTGGCAATCTTGCTACTAACTCTTGGCTCCTGTAATCTTAAGCCCCAGCTTTCATTTTGAAATTGCTCTCTTAGTCAGTTGGATGGAATGCATAAAAAAGTTACAGATATAATTCTTACTTTCATATAACCACCTTTAAAGTAAGTATTGGTTGCAGAAAGAGAGAGGTCATAGCCTTAATACATGTTGCCAATAATTCAGGTTATTTTGTGCTATTTTATAAAAGCGTTGGGTTTTCTGTGAAAGTTAGGGTTTTTTCTGCTTTTGAAATGTTATCTTTCAAAATTAAGCCTGTTGGTAAGTAGTAATAAAAACTGACTATAAATGTAACCTGATTAAACCAACTATATTGATGGATACTTTTTCTAGGTTAAAGATCTGGAAAAAAGTTCTTCACATTCTGGAATTCTTTTTGATGTAATCTGAAACTGCATCAGAATCCTGGCAGAAACCTGTTCTTTCTGTACAGCAGTCTGTTAAACACTGTGGTGATTTTATCTTTCATTTCTTTTTTCCTTCTGATATAAAGTCATCTGGTATCCCAGAAGAGAATCCTTCCAAGAATGAATGGATACATGTAGCATTTTGTAAGGATATTGCTTACATGGAATCCCTGGGCAGGAGCATGAAATGCTGAAGTGCCAATCCTGCTGAGTGTTAAAAAAAAACAATATAATGCTAACAGGTTCTCTAGTAACTAGACCAATGGGGGTCCCCCCCCCACATTTTGGTCTAGTATGGACTGGCTGCAGGCTTGCAGTATTGTTTTTGTTTTGTTTCATGTTTTGTTTTTGAGAACCTGTAATTCACCATCTGGAGCATAGTGCAAAATTTATAAGGATAAAATCTAGTTTTGCTGTTACAGGAAGATAGGAAGAGCTCTGCTTGTATAATGAATAGATCCCAAAGAATCAGGCTAAACAAATTGCTAAAATTATTGTTGCTTAGCTGTCTTAAGCTGAAATTAGTGTTGGAAAAATTACTGTTACTGAAAATCATTGTGTGATAGCTCTATGGGCCTTTGTCTTCGGCATTTAACATTTGTTATGCCAAATTGACCAACTGTAGACGTCTTTGCTTACAGGAAGTCACGGCCAGTAGTCGCCACTATGTTGACAGATTATTTGATCCTGATCCCCAGAAAGTCTTGCAGGGTGTCATGTAAGTAATATAAACATTTCTACCCTTAATTTTCTAGGAATGTTTGAATCTTTTTCATAGCCTGCTTTTTTGCATTGCATATATTTAACTGTACATCACTTGTTCATTTCAGAGATACCACTAATGAAATGTATTTAGATACTGTTTTCTTGTAACTTGGATATTATTTCTTTGTAATATATGTATCAATGTTTTCCTTATTTAGCTTGTTGCTTTTTGTAGGTTTTTGGATTTATTATTTTATTTTTATTTATTACATTTTTGTGCCACCCAAAAATTGTACAAAAGCTCTCTGAGTGGTTCACCAATATGCACTATAAAATAACGTATAAAATTCAAATAGGTAAAACAGTATAAAAGTGAAAGCCAACATAAAACCAAACAGCAACACGAAGATATAAATACAATATAGAACTTAAAACAGTGTAAAACAAAACTTCCTGATGACTTCCTAAATCACACCAACTCTTTACCTTTGAAATCTGTTAAAAATGTTCTCTTTGACTTACTCAGTACTTTCATGCATGTAAGCTGAAAATCTCTGTGATAAAATTGCTTCAAATTTTATTTTAAAATAAATAATTGTTAATAATACTTTGATTATTGTGGATTAGAATATTGAAAAATAACTCAGTTAAAATATATGAGTATCATACAGACTTGCTCAAACATACTTTTTTCTATCAAATCTGTATCATGAGCTTCTATCAGTCAAGGGGGCTATATTGTGACATAATGTTAATGCTTTAACATTTGAGAACATTTTCAGAATTAACTTTGGGCTTGTGTACATGGTCAACCCCTTTCTCTCCTTCCCAGACAAAGCTGCAAGGAAGGGGAATTTAGAGCTTCTCAGTTATCATGTCTGAAACAGAAGGTCAGGATAATCTGATCAGTGATTGGTTGAATCAAGTCATCTTCATTCACTAGGTTTAAAGTTGTTTTGTTTCAGCAAGTTCTACCTAAAATCACAGCATGTTGTATTCTACAAAGTTTAACAAATATGTTAATTAAAATGGAAACAAGAACTTCTGAATTCCTCCTTGTGGTCATGTCAGAAATGGGAGCATGTAAACTCAAGATTTACAGTGACTTATTCTTACATGACTTGGTCATGGTTTACAGTATATCACAGAAGTGAGTACACCCCTCACATTTTATAAATATTTTATTATATCTTTTCATGTGACTACCCTGAAGAAATGACACTTTGCTACAATGTAAAGTAGTGAGTATACAGCTTGTATAACAGTGTAAATTTGCTGTCCCCTCAAAATCACTCAACACACAGCCTTTAATGTCTAAATCACTGGCAACAAAAGTGAGTACACCTCTAAGTGAAACTGTCCAAATTGGGTATTATTAGCCATTTTCCCTCCCCGGTATCATGTGACTCATTAGTGTTACAAGGTCTCAGGTATGAATGGGGAGCAGGTGTGTTAAATTTGGTGTTATCACTCTCACTCTCTCATACTGGTCACTGGAAGTTCAACATGGCACCTCATGGCAAAGAACTCTCTGAGGATCTGAAAAAAGAATTGTTGCTCTACATAAAGATGGCCTAGGCTATAAGAAGATTGCCAAGACCCTGAAACTGAGCTGCAGCATGGTGGCCAAGACCATACAGCGGTTTAACAGGACAGGTTCCACTCAGAACCGACCTTGCCATGGTTGACCAAAGAAGTTGAGTGCACGTGCTCAAGTGTCATATCCAGAGGTTGGCTTTGGGAAATAAATGTATGAGTGCTGCCAGCATTGCTGCAGAGGTTGAAGGGGTGGTGGGTCAGCCTGTCAATGCTCAGATCATACGCCGCACACTGCATGAAATTGGTGAGGAGTACAAAGACAAGTGAGTCTTGCCTACAGTCAAGCCTGGTGGTGGGAGTGTCATGGTCTGGGGCTGCATGAGTGCTGCTGGCACTGGGGAGCTACAGTTCATTGAGGGAACCATAAATGCCAACACGTAGTGTTGACATACTGAAGCAGAGCATGATCCTCTCCCTTCGGAGACTGGGCCTCAGGGCAGTATTCCAACATGATAATGACCCCAAACACACTTCCGAGACGACCACTGCCCTGCTAAAGAAGCTGAGGGTAAAGGTGATGGACTGGCCAAGCATGTCTCCAGAACTAAACCCTATCGAGCATCTGTGGGGCATCCTGAAATGGAAGGTGGAGGAGCGCAAGGTCTCTAACATCCACCAGCTCCGTGATGTCATCATGGAGGAGTGGAAGAGGACTCCAGTGGCAACCTGTGAAGCTCTGGTGAACTCCATGCCCAAGAGGGTTAAGGCAGTGCTGGAAAATAATGGTGGCCACACAAAATATTGACACTTTGGGCCCAATTTGGACAATTTCACTTAGGGGTGTACTCACTATTGTTGCCAGCGGTTTAGACATTAACGACTGTGTGTTGAGTGATTTTGAGGGGACAGCAAATTCACACTGTTATACAAGCTGTATACTCACTACTTTACATTGTAGCAAAGTGTCATTTCTTCAGGGTTGTCACATGAAAAGATATAATAAAATATTTACAAAATGTGAGGGGTGTACTCACTTCTGTGATATACTGTAGCATTGCATCATGATGATACCAGTGAACAATGGCAGCTTTTTTATGCTAAATGTCTGTGTGTGTATATGGGAAGACATCTGACTTCCTAAATCAAGCATTGTAAATAATACACTGACCCAGTTTAGTTGTGATGTGAAACTATGGTTTTCTGCTATTCGAATGAATTGAGGTGAGCCTTGTGCCTGCCCCTCCCTCCCTCAGAAGTTCTCCTTATGACTTTAAAGCAACTGCGTTTTGCCATGGTGTTTGATGAGAGCAAACTGATATCTGAAACCACAGTTTGACTCTTATTGTCACTATCTCTGGCTTGTTTAAACCACTGTTCCCTAATGTTACAGAGAACCATTATTTGTATGAAATCAAACAAATGTTTCAAGAGGTCTCCTTAACAGGCATAAAAAGAGGAAAGGGGAATGCTTTGATGAGTTCATATTTTGGGAAATAATGGTTTCTAGTTAACTGAATCATGTCACTGCTGTACATTTTTCTACTGTGGACTTCTTACTTGATGCAGAACCTAGAAAATTACAGTTCTCATATTCCCCAGATCATCCACAGATCTCATATAGGTGAACTTGCATTCCTGTTTTATCCCTTTCCACTTCTGGAGCATTGCGATATGCTTTTAAATCATTGTACAATATTTATGATCCTGACAACCAAGCATCATGGACATTTACTTGTTATCTCATAGTAAACTATCAGATTGCCCAATAATCAGTACCTGCTTTGATAAGATTTTGACACTTATTCAGAAATGTGTTCTTCCTTAGTAGCTTAGAGAGCTAAACGTAAATTTGACTCTAAGAAAGGTGGAATTCTGCAATGCTTATAGACTGCATCCAAACATTTTGGAACATACTTCTTAGCTGTGAACATGTTCTTGGTGGCAAAACTGTGTTTTAAATGTTTAATTTAAACATTTAATTAGCATGCATGATTATTCAGGAAATACCTTAATTCTAATTAATTCTAAATTATTCTTGACAATCATTACATTATCTTAACGACTCTCAGGATATAGAAGTTTAGTGAGCTAAGGTGGGCTTGCTTTCAAACATATTTTCAACACATCTTTGAAAGCAGTAATTTGATATAAAGAATACAGAGTATCTAGTATTTGTGGTTAAATCCTTAAAGTCTTCTTATTTGGAATTTACTGCTACATGAGTTACTGTGCTTTATAACTGTTCCATGTGGTTATCTCTTTACTATTTCTAGCCTTGCAACATAGGGAATGCTTCCAAAACAGAAAAACTAATTAAAGTGAAGATGATTTCACTGTTCTATGATTTGAGAAATGAACCCACCCGCCAAGAACATTGTTCTGACTATGGAAGGATAGCATGTCTCCCAAATGATTTGACAAGATATTTAATAAGCAACTCTTTCAGCTTCTGAAGAGTCACCACTCTCTATGAAACTGTTGGTATTCAGACAGTGCTTTCTTTCCCATGGTTCATGGTAGCCCTTGGTTGAGTTAGTCCTAATTGTTCTCATAAATTAACAGCCATGAAGGGCTGATAATATATTGGCCAGCTTCTTCAGACTTCAAAAAGTTACTAAGGAATTTTTTTTTAGAGACAGTAAAGATATACTTTTGGTAAACAGAAAAATAAACTAGCGTTATAGCAGGTACACTAAAAAAGTGGAAAGTCATATCTGTCAGCTGTTACACAGACTTACTTAGGTATTGTAAGGCAGCTGGCAAAACTGAATGCCTTAGTTTGGAGGGCGGACACTTTCCTATCATGGTTTGAGCCTTCTAGGGCATGTTTACTAATCTGTCAGGAAGAACTGTAGATAACCATAAGTTAAGAGATTTATTTACATGTACTGAGGAGGGTCACTTTTATAACTTACAGTAATACAGTGGTACTTTGGCTCACGAACTTAATCCATGCCATGACTCTGGTCAAATTTCCCCTTAAGTTTCAATGTAAATAAGGTTAATCCGTTCTGTAACTTTTTTTTTTTTTTTAAATCACAAAAATTTGAAGCAGAGTGACAAAGAACAATAAAGATCGTGGCCATCTCCCCACCAAGCACAATCACAACCATATTCCCCCCCACACCAGCATGACTGCGATGGCCTCTGTGTTCCCTGAACAAGTTCAGGGGCATTCGGGCAGAGAAGATGAGCGCAATTGTGGTTGCGCTTGGGCAGAGAAGATGGGCATGATTGCGGCCATCTCCCCCCACCCCTGAGCATGATTGTGGCCATCTCTCCCCCCCGCCCCGGCACGACCATGATTGCTACCTGATGTGGAGGTCGTGACCTAAGGCAATTTTTTTCCTGAATTTTAGAAAATTTCTGTACCTCGGTTCACGAATGCTTCTGTTCGTGTACAGTTCGGTTCACGAACAGAAAGTTTGGCAGAATTTTGCTTCCATTCACGAACTTTGCATCAGGTGACGTGTCAGAGCGTGTTTGTGTGGGGAAGGTAGCCACAATCGTGTTCGTGTGGGGATGATGGTCGCGTTGGTGTTTGCACGAACATGAACGTGGCCATCTTCCCTGCTCTGACACATAATCGTGGATTCCTCTAGTCAAGATCGCAGTCACAGACTCTCCCTCCAAACAATAATCTCCTCCCCACCCACCTTCCTGCCCTCTAGGCCAGAAGTCGCCTCAAACAAGGTTAGTATTCTTTCTCTCCATACTGTACTGTACTTTGTTTCATATTTTTGTGGTTAAAAAAATGCATATGGTTCAGAATGAAGTAACTTTGTTTACATTGAACCTTATGGGGAAATGTGACTCGGTTCGCAACCAATTTGGTTCACGACCAGAATTGTGGTACGAATTAAGTTCGTGAACCAAGGTTCCACTCTATTTTATATAGTGCAAATGCAGTGTCCAACATACCTCATTTTCTGAATTTAATGAATTTAACATTTGCTAAGAATCTTAAGTCCATTTCTGCAAGCATTTGAAGAAGGGAATATTTTAAAGGTTTTCTGTGCTTCCTTTTCTAGTTTAATGGGGGGCATTGCAGCAGATTTATGTATGCTTTAGTGACATCATATTTATCACTGGCATTTCACGTGAGTATAGCAGCTTGGAATCTCTGCAGAAATAACTGTCTGAAGTAAAAGGAAGTATCTCAGTAATGCAATATAAAATATTCCTTATTTAATTTTGGAAAAACAAAAATTAAAAGGATATGATCTCTGGCAGCCTTCCCTTATTTTGGGACCTCCAGATGTTTTAGAGTACAGCTCTCAGCATTCTTGATGATTGGCTGTGCTGGCTGGAGCTAATGGAGCTGAAGTCCAAAATATCCCAATAGTACAAAGTTGGGAAAGACTGATCTATGAGTTTCATTTTAGCACTTATGTGTATCTTCTAGTTTTATTGTAGCATGGCAAAACAATACATTAGTTTCTGTCATTATTATGTCCACTGTGTTAATTGTTGTAGAAGAGTAAAAATGGTTGTCACTTCAATGAGTTGAAGTGATGAGTTCCATTTTGAAACTAACTAGAATTGCTTTGTAGGGATGCAGGTGGCGCAGTAATTTAAACTGCTGTGCTGCTGGGCTGGTTGATCGAAAGGTCGCTGGTTCCAATCTGCACAACGGGGTGAGTTCCCATTGCTCTGTCCCAGCTCCTGTCCACCTTGCAGTTCAAAAGCATGCAAATGCAAGTAGATAAAAAGGTACCACTTCGGTGGGAAGGTAACAACGTTCGGTGCACCTCGGTGTTTAGTCATGCCGGCCACATGACCACGGTGACTGCAGACAAACGCTGGCTCCCTCGGCTAGGAAACAGAGATGAGCACTACCCCCTAGAGTCAGGCATGACTGGACTTAACGTCAAGGGGAAATCTTTACCTTTACCTTTTTAGAATTGCTTTGTGCCTACTGCTGTTGTATTTAGGATTATATCTGACCCCTTTCATCTATGTTTGGATATCTTTGTTCCAAAAATAAATTGTAATTGGTTTAGAACTTTTTGCTGTAGAGTTTTTCCACATACAAACATTCAATTACATTTTAATTAATTTCTATACCACTCAGTAGCCAAAGCTGTCTGAGCAATTTACAACAATTCACAAATGCTGTCAGTTTACTAGTTTTAAAGAATGCATGAATGCAATATAACAAGGTCTAGGTCTGCATTTAAGGCCAGCAAGTGCTTTCTTTGATTGTATTACTTTGTGTTAAGAAGATCTTGTGGAGATGACTATAATTGATTTTACTGGAGGGGAAGATATCGGATTCCTTTTAAATAGGGGAAGATTGGAAAAATTTGGATGGGAAAAGACTAAGAGTATAGAATTACATTAGAAAGACTATATTGCAAGTGGGTTTTATAATTAATATGCTGCACTATGGATGCAAGAGCAGATAGCTTTTCTTCACTAAGTATTTTTTAGAAGCTACAATCTACACTATGTTTTATACACCAGTGTTCTCTTTCCTTTATTTTCTTATATGGTGGGAACAACAGTCACATGTTGGGTCTGCCAACAAAATGCCAGCGGAAAGAATATGCATAATATAACAATCACTAAAGAGACAAAGTAAATCACTACTTACTTTTTCAGTAGATTTCTATATTGTTACCAATATTAAAATATATTGAAATGGGAATTATAGAGTTTAGTATATAGCTGATAGGCTTGTGGAGTATCTACATTTAAACAGCCTAAACAAGAGTTCACTATTGAATGAATGAATGAATGAATGAATGAATGAACAACTTAAAGAACTAGGTTACTGTATGTGTGGTCAGGAAAAAATGAAGTCATTTCTAGTTGGGTGGAATCTGACCCAAGGGCTTCAGCATAGGAAATAAATGCAAGTCATGGTACCATATTTTTTTCTTATGCTTGCTTGCTGAGTAGGTTATACACTGACCTGGTTTGCTCTTAATGTTTGTGTTCACACAACACTCCATGATGAGTTTCTGCCCACAGTGGGTGGTTGTGCTATGTGAATCTACACTAATTTCTCCAGGGTGGCACAACAGTTCATATTTCGTTCTAGGGATTGTTGTTCCTATGATGGGCTGTTGTGTCACCCAAACCTGAATGACCAAATCTACTTCATCATGTGTTTGCAGAATTGGCTAGCTAGTCTCATGGCAAAAGTGGCAGAATACCCCTGCTGTTCATGTCATGTGGCTCCCACAGCTACTCCCAAAGTGCTCAAGTGGCACACACAAAGACACACACACAATCATGGGAGTTATTTTATGAATGCTGTGTGGGTGGTTCCCCCTGCCTTAAGCTATTTTTAGGGATGCTGTGAAAGTCACCTTTCAAACTGTTTTCCTTGATCTCTGTTTTGACAACTATGAGCAGTCCCTTCAAAATCCCTCACTGGCATGTCAGAGGGGCTCTCATTATGAGAATTATTTGATCCTTTGCTGTTTGGGGTTTTTGCATAATGTTGAAACTGATCTAACTGTATCCATCCTCAAAAATCATTGCTACCAGCAGTTATTTTGACTACTGGAGATAACAACATATTATAACCCAACTTTTAAATTACTTCTCTGTATTTTAATCAATACATGCAAAAAGCAACTTATCAAATGCCTTCTTTGTTTTTTGGAATGGAGATGCTAAAGTGATGCTCAAAAATACTTTCCAAGTTTTCATTCGTTTTTTTTAAACTACTATGTGGCTGGGGAGGGGCTGTGAGGCTAGGAAAGGTTGGGGAGGGTAATGCCACCCTTAAGCCCTATTATGTTGAAAATGGCTTTAGCATAAAGAATTGTAACAGAAAAAAATGGTAAGACTGTAATTTCCATAGAGAAAAACACTGCAGGCATAGAAAATAACTGTGACTGTCATCAGAAATACAAGATAAGTGGAGACGACATGTTTCCTTTTCTTATTCCTACTCCTTGCATGTTATGACTTAGTCCTTATTTTTGTTACCAGTGTTTGACAACTTGACATCTGAAATGCATGCCAGGAGGTTTTATGATGAATGATCAAGTCAGTTTGGTTGGGGTAGAGAACTACCACAGATGTTAATTGCTATTGCAACTCTTGGGGGCGTGGGTATTGTTTGTGTCCTCTTCAGTCCTTAGAGTAACTATTTGATCTCGAAGGAACTACATTCTGCAAAACTGAGCCCTTAGTACCTCAGCATAATTTACTAGGGTTTTTCTCTTTCTGGATTTACAGAGATATGAAAAATGCTGTAATTGGAAACAACAAACAAAAAGCCAACTTGATTGTTTTGGGAGCAGTTCCAAGGTATGTCCTTTGCTACTCTCATTTTCACTGATGCGCTACAGGTCTCAAGTTATTAAGATATTAAGATTCTGGAACTTTGATGATTGTTGACATTGCCTTGTCTTCACTGTAACTGAGATCAATATATCCAGTTCTAATTACTAAAAAGTAATAAATGAACACATCTGTACTGCAAAATCTGGGATTTATCTCTTTCAGACTTCTGAAAATGTTTGCCCCAGCAAACTTTGTTAGTAAAGCCTTCCAAAAACATGTCTAAAACTATTTCCAGTGGCACTGTTTCTTTCTTCCACTTGCATTTGGATTGCAGTCCACAATTTGGGAGCATAAAAAAGCAAGGTAAAAAAGTGATTCTTCCCTATGCTGTGAGTTGTTTCAGACTGTAAAGTTCTTAATGTCTTCTCTAGGTGGCATTAGATGTCACCTTATTTAATAGAGGTTTATAGCCCTAAATAAGTATAACGACTGAGTCCTGCTAATTGTTAATCTTGTATTGCATTCTCATTATAATTTGTTCAGAGTTCAATAAACTGTTCTCACATAGCATTATGAAAAAGTAAAGAAAACTAGTTCAATTATTTCCCCTGATCATGGTTTAGTTGTAGCACATCAGAATACAGTTGTATTTCCCTCTGCCTATCTGATGATCTACATAGTTTCTTAGAATAAGGGTGGGTTCTTTTGTATTTCTGCTAGTAGGCATGTTTTCCATCCATCTTTTTTATGGGTATAAGGCCTTTGATGGCAAATGTGAACATAATGCAAAGTCTAAACATCAGTTTCAGTAATTATCACTGAAATAGATTCAGTAGGCATCAGCAGAATCGTGAGGGCATGATATGTCCAATCTCTGCTTGCCCATAGCTTGCTCTGGAGAATTGGAGAACCTGTAGGAGTAGGCTTTGGGAGATGCAAGGGGTTGCAATGGGTGCAAGAGAAGGAGAATGTCTTCTTGTACAAGCCAGCCATTCCACCACTAGTCCTAGCATTTCATCGATACTTTTAACAATTCATCTAAATTTGAGAGATTTTATCATATACTTTTTAAAATGTAAAGATAAAAATGTCTTTTATGAACAAAGCTGAACTAGGTACCTAGAGAGGGGAACACTTACCATGTTGATTTCAGAACTTACAACTAAGTAGCTTCATGGCAAGAAAAAAAAGGGACAGGGAAAAGAATGAGGGACTGCTAAGGAAAATTTAAATAGTTTTTAGGAACTAATTGGAAAGGAGCTTAATAGGAAAGGTTTGTCAGCCAGGATTTGTAATGTATATTAGCTGTAGATAGCACAAATTGTAATTATTATCTGATAGGAAAAATGACTGGGAATGTGATATCTGATAGATACAAATAACTGTATATATTAAGGTTTTGTATTATTGCAATGGTTAGTATTAGAGAAGATCCGTGTAAGGGTATTTGTAGATGAAGCATTTATCATGTAATCACCTTGCCTGATTCATGAAATTTAACAGGGAGGTCCAGGTGACATCTTCCTCTTATAATCCAAATATACTATTATACAATCAAATATATTATAAGTTATTTCATATATTTTTCTATAGTTATTTCCATCTTTTTTCACCATGAAAAATCCATTAAAGAACAATACAGAACAAATGCACAATTCTTGTCATCAGTGAGAACATCCCTTCTTTGGAAGGTCCAAAAGATTTCACCTTAGGGACCATAGTAACTTAAACTTGTTTGACTACTTTAAATCTGATAGCAAATATTGCATTGATATTAGCAATGTTGCTTAGTAGCAGGATGACTTGCCAGTTGATGCAAAACTGTTTAAATGTCCATGGATGTATGGGCTTGACTGCTGATGGAGCAGAATTGCAACATTCAGGCACGTGTGTCTACAAATTTTAGTTGACCTACATAGCTAAGTCAACGTTTTTGTATACTAGGGCTCTGCTGCTAGGGAACTACAATTACTCCTGGGAGCAAAATCATACTTAAATCAGGTTTACTTCTCCATAGGGCTTGAACTGAACTTGGCCCTTCAGTTGTGCTTAGCTCTGCAGTAGAACTCTGTCTGCCCTCTTGTAGTTCCATGCTTGCATTTGAAGGTGCTCAGTACTGAAGATGCATGAGGTCTTTTTGTCCAGAGCCCAACTGAGTCCCATTCATTACCTCTTACTCCAGGTAGAAAGAAATCTGGCATGTGTCTGCATGGAAGGTGGTGGAGGCATATCTCAGAGGGCTACTGCTGCGCAAATGACCTTTGACTTTAGTTTAGAATTGAAGAATGATGATTTTATGTTGAGTTTCAGATCCCTCTGTACAACCGAGCTGGATGTCTTTGCCAAGTTCCCAACTCTTGGAGAAGACAGTCATCCTAAACTTGTCACAGATTAATGGTTGAATACTTAGCCTTTGCCCTGTTGTTTCTCCTGGACCTCTCAGTAGTTTTTGATACCATCAACCATGGTATCTTTCAGCTGACTGGGTTGGGAATTGAGGGAACTGCTCTGTAGTGATTCTGCTCATACCTGGCTGACCAGTTGCAGATGGTGATGCTGGAGGACTCTGTGCCATGATGACTGTGTTATGGAATTTCACAGGGTTCAATCCCCCCCTCCAATGTTTTTTAACAACTACATGAAACTGCTGGGTGAGGTCATCCAGAGATGTGGCCTGAGGTGTTACCAGTATATGCTGATGACACCCAGCTCTACCCCATATTTTCATCTGACCCAGGTGAGGCATTGACTGAACTGGTGCCAGAAATTAGTAATGGGCTAGATAAGGGCCACTAAACTGAAGCTTATTCCAGACAAGATGGAGGTGCTGCTGGTGGGCACTCCTGCAATCCAACTGGAAAATTTTCAACCTACTCTGGATGGGGTCACGCTCCCCATAAAGGATAAGGTTTGTAGCTTAGGGATGCTCCTGGTCCTCGAGCTCTCCCTGGTGTCCCAGGTGAGTTTGGTCATCAGGAACACCTTTCTTCAGCTTTAGCTACATTCCTACTTGGATGAGCAAGCCTTGCCACAGTGATACATGTACTGGTAACCTCTCTCTCTCCCCTGAATTATTACAGTGCACTATACATGGGGCTACCTTTCAAACAGTCCAGACTCTACAGCTAATATAGAACAGGGTGGCATGGCTGCTTACAAGGACTGGCCGGTGAGACACATTTCACTAGTCCTTTGTCAGCTGCATTGACTCCCTGTTCCAGTCTGACCCAATTCAAAGTGTTATCTTCGACATATAAAGCCTTAAATGGCTTGGGACCAGGGTACCTAAGAGAGTGGCACTCTCCATATATTCCTGTCCATCCACTTAGATCTTTCTCTGAAGTCCTTCTCTGAATACCCTCCCCCATCAAATCAAGGGGGAAAGGGCTAGGAGGGGGACATTTTCTGCCGTGGTGCCCAGACTTTGGAATCTGCTCCCCAGAGACATATGGTTGGCATTGACCTTGCTTTCTTTTAGATGTCAGATAAAAACTTTTGTTCAAACAAGCTTTTGGCTAAATAATCAATAACAAAATGTAATTTAAATTACTGGTTGTTAATTTAGTTGGCTGTATTGGTCATGTTGGGTATAGTTTTATTTAATTTTTATTATGTGAGTTTTAATAATAAACTATGATAAAATTCTCTATATAAATTTCTGTTTTCATCCATTTTACTGATTATATTTATATGTTGTTTTTAGCATTTGTAAGCTGCACAGAGAACTCTCAGATTATGGGGTGACATAGAAGTAGAATGTAATAAACAAATAAATACTAGTTTGTGCACAGAAAGTCACAAGTTCTGTCTGTGACATTGACAGTTAAATGCCAAAGACTTCAAACTGGTGCAGCACTGGGCTAGAGGGACTTAGGTTTGAATCTGTAATATACGGCAACTTCATACATTCAAATGAGTAGGCCTTGGAAAGGCTATTCTGGCACACTTTATCACAACAAATTAGAGCAGAAAGATCTTTAGTAATATGCATGAGGCTATGCAGTGATCGTTTGAGAAGCTGCTGTGATCACATAATATTTAACTTACTTAAATGTCTGTAAAGAATGCTAAGAAAATAGACTGGGCCAACTATCACGTGTAGTGCAAAAATATTCTACCAAGAATCTCCGCTATGTATGTTAAGCTGACAGTGTTCACAACTCAAATAGCCAAGTGTTCCAAGTTCACTGTAAAATAGTATGTAGATACAAATATATATCATATAGGTGTATTAATTTGTCTTAAATAACTTTTAAGACACAAATTTATTTAACAACTGCAGATATGGGAACAAAATATTTGTAAGCCATCCTGGGATGTCTTGTAAAGGACGGAGCATAAATATTGTTAATAATAAAATAAATAAAAATAAAATATTTTAGAATATTTTTGGATTGCTTCTTTGCACCGAGTGATTGAGGGAGTACATGGTAAATGTAAAAATTGCTTAACTATAGAAAAACTTGAGACATTTATTAAAAACAAAGCATTAAAATATATATTGTTATATTGGTTAAACATTACCAATATATTGATCTGTTCTCTTAAGGTCATTAAGGAAAAGGTTAGCCTAAATCTTCCTGAAAAGGGCATTCTACAGCTGGGATGCTGCTACATAAATGGCCCTGTTAACAAGTGCCACCAACTTCATTTCCCTAGGAAAAGGGAATATGCAACAGATTATATGTCTTCAGATTATGAATGCAGATTTTGGATAGGCTCATGGGAGGAGGCAATCTTTCAGGTAATCTGCCCATAAGTCATTTAGGTTTGAATTGTACTCCTTCAATTGAGTTCCGAAACAAATTGGAGACCAGCATAGTTGTTCCAAGACATGGGGCATGTCTTGAATGGTCCATAAAACCACAGCAAATGAAAGTATGGCCAATATTGTTTTGAGGTTACTGAAGCAATCTTCAAGGGCAGCCCCATATAGGGTATAGCATACTGAGAAGTATCATTCATGCTTGTTTTAAAAGAGTTGCCTAATTTTAGTACAGTAGTGGAGGAGAAGGGGTATGATTTAAGGAAAACAAAATTATAATTAAAGTAAATACCTAAGACGCATACACACACAGGCTGACAGGATCAGTTATGTGTACTTTACATAAGTACAGTTACAGTTATGTGTACTTTTACATAAGTAAACTTACATATGTATGTAAGTTTACATACTTAAGTTTAAGCATGTAAACTTAAAAAAATAGACAGATATAAGACTTTTCCTCCACACTTCTTTACATGATCATTTACTTTACCCTTCTGCTAGGAAAACTGGAGGTATCAGTCAATCTTAGTTTTACTTTCTGTCCGCTTATCTCCCTGCTCCTCTGTCAAAGTGAAAAATGCAGGTCTGGAGGTCAGGAGTGGTCTGAAAAGAGCTTCAGTATAAAAGTTGTGAACTTCTGTTTCTTCTTCCTGGAAAGAGAATTGAACAAAAACTGTGCCAGTCGTCACCATCCTGCAGTACATCCCCTCATATTACATTTCTGCACATCCCAGGCTGATTCAGTTTAAGCTTAAAAAAAAAAACAACCTTGTAGAGTCCACCAGGGATATGCATAAGCATGTCCTTCCAGGCTAATGATGATTGCTCAGTTTGAATTTGCTCCCTGGGAAATGCCCAGCTTCACTGACATACTCTTGCTTTTTGCAATTTTCTGTGTGCCAGGTGTTTGGCAAAGAGTGAAAACAAGAAAAGCCAAGGCTAGAGCCCAGATGTGCCTCATCACTTCCCCTACTTGTAAGCAGCTTTGCTGAATTACTCTTAGGTTTTCCATTAGTGAGAATGCTACATTAGTTTGGTGCTATATTTAATTTTAAAGCAGTTGACTATGAACTTCTTTCAGCTTGGAGCCTTAATAAATGACTTAAAAGCTTGTGTTGATTTGATTCTCTTACCTGTCATGAAGGGTGGCCTTATAAATATGCTGAATTGCTCGGCAGACATGCTTGCTTGGTTGTTAAGAAAGTTCTGTAAAAGGCTCCATCCTATTCAGCATTTAAAGCCTTTAGAAAAGTAAGGTGTATTAAAATACATGTGAATGGTAGTGGTTCTGCCTCCAAGGTAGATAGACAATAAGATGCCTTACAATCTATCCTACCTTGCCCTTTGTTCTTGGATTGTTCAATGCCTTTTAGCTGAAGAAGAACCAAAATTATGTGCTGAGTTCAGTCTGTGGGTTACTAATTGGCTGACCTTACTTCAATTTGTCACTGTTGCAATTGCCTGATAAATTGCTTGGCTGCCTAATATTTTGAGCTGATTAGTAGGTGGTTGAAATTCTACAATACAGCTGGTTCCAATTACTTAAATGAAGTAATTCTATTGAAAATGTTCTGGAGTTAGAGGGTCCTGTAGATTCAGCATAAAGGAATTAATCTAATAGGAGATGGGGAAGCTATGGTATTATTGGTTTTAATGACTTCAAAGTGGCTGCTGATGATGACCAAGGCTTATAATACTCTTAATACAGTGTATACAAGATGTTACTTGATATGCTAAACATGAGAAACTGTGATCATAGTGATAAAACTGAGTACTTGATCCATTAAGCTTATCCTGTTAAGCTTGTTCTTTCTCATTGTTTGAATTTGTTTGGACCTGTAGCCCTGAGGTACCTAAAGTTAGTTATAAGAGGAAAATATGGTCATAAATGTTTTTAAATTTTAGTTTCTGCAGAAAAACATCACTCATCTTCTTCTGATGCTGCGTTCTTGACAGCACTTGCTATCTACACATAAATAGAATTGCTGGAATATTTAAAGTTCCACCCTTCTGCAAGCCAGGATAGCCTTCATTCAACTGTTTGTCCTCTTTCTGGGTTTCAGGGGATTAAGGATTCCAGGGAAAGGTTATGCAGTTTTTCTATCTGACTCAAAAAAATAGATTCCATCTGACTGGAATTAGTGTTCACACTGGCCCTAGAGCCAAGAGTTGTGTGGGAAAAGTAGGGAACTAGAAAACTTGATGGAGATGGTCTCAAGAAGCTTGAAAGCTAAAAGGCATGGAAACTAAGTAGAATGGTGTAGGAAGACAGTTGAAAGAAGAGTAGAGTAGTAGAGTATAGGCCTGCATGCAGAAGGTCCCAGAATCAGTTTTCAGGTAGAGCTGGGAAGTAATCTCATCAGAAAACATAGAGAGCCACTGCCAACTTAAATAAGAGAGACCTAGATGGACCCATGATCCGACTTGGTATAAGGTAGCTTGTTAAATTCCTTCTTTGATGGATTGAAATTAAAATAGTGTATGGACACAGGTGTTAGTCAACAATTATGAGAGAAGTCAGAGGACTGGAAAACAAAGGCTTGAAGTGTCATGGAGTTGAATAAAGAGGTAGCTAAAGAGAGAGGGGCTGTGAGCAGGAAGTAAATGAGTAGGCAGAAAAACTTCATTGCCTCAGATAATATGGACTAGGGGATTCATAAAGTTGTCATTCTTATGCTGAAATGGCTCTCGCACTTTTGTTGCAGGGAAGAGAATTGTTTCTCATGTGGTTTCTTCCATTATCATTTTATGGTAATTTGGTAACTAAAATGGTCAAAAGACAAAGTGAGGACTGAATATTCCATTTTGACAGGGGTGTATAATTTTTGGATTGCCTGAAGTCAACCATTGGTAAAAAGAGATAACTAATGCTGTTTTTCCCTGTGCAGCCGCACAAGTGTTTGCCTTATGTGCCTGTTTCAGAACAGGAAATGTTTTTCTTTTACTGGCTTGGTTTTGTGTGGGTGAAATTTTAAGAGGTCAAGGCAACCAGCCCTCCTTCTTGCTATGGTGAGCAATAAAATAGAGCACATAGTGGCTTCTTCAGTCCAGATAGTACCATGAGACTGATTATTTGGATCCAGTCTGGTTTTAGGCCTAGAAACATCATTGATGCTCTGATTTAAGACTTTTGCTAGGCCCTCTCAGCTGTTCCATTTAGGCTTAGAGAACCAATGTGTTATAGTGATTCTGGGTCTTCTTGGAGCAGGAGCTTCAGAATGTGCTATTTTGGGAATTTCTGTTTCCATTGGCAGGAGTAGGCATTATGGTGCTAGTAGGCACCAAAGTGCTCCTGGTCATCCTTCTTTGTACTCACCAAAGTGTCGTGCCCTATAGTGTGCTACAGTCATCTCTTCTGTCAAATTTATCAGCTATATGAAACTACTGAGGGAAGTCATCTGGAGGTTTTGGTTGATATGTCATCAGTGTGTGGTTAATACTCAGTGCTACCTCCTAGTTTTCATCTTTTTCTCCCAGAGAAGCTATGGAACTCTTGGACAAGTGTCTGGAGGTGGCTTTGGGAAACAAACTGAAACTTACCGTATTTTTCGCTCTATAAGATGCACCTGACCATAAGACGCACCTAGTTTTTAGAGGAGGAAAACAAAATATTTTAAAAACCACCAAAAGATCACATCTCTATTTCCCACCATGCAGCAACATATAGAACAGATCCAGGCAGTTGTAGTCCAATAAGGACTACCAGAGATGTGTGTGATGGGGAGAGTCTCATAAATGTTTCCAAAATTGATCAGAAAGATTTCTAAATAAAACTATTTGTTCTGTATTTCAAAATGAAGAGAAACAATATAGAAGGTTTAAGCACAAGGAAAGGAAGCAGAAGCAGGCATTGTATAAATATACCATTAAAAAGAAGAGGGAGAAATCTATATTTTATTTCTTCATTTCAGCTAATCCTGTCTCTCCTCCATTGTCCTCCTCTTTGTTTCATCTCATAAGAACCCTGCAAGATAGGTTAGGCTGAGAGTAAGTGATTGGCCCACTCAGCTTCATGGTCAAGCAGGGACTAAAACCAAGTTGTTCAGAGTTCCAGTCTAGCACTTTAAGCATTATGCAAGCAATGTTTAAACAAAGTTATTTAAACAGCAAGAATATCAGATATAAAAACCACCACCACCACCACCACCACCACGTAGCTGGAACAGCTATGATGACTCTCTATTCCAACAGGCTCATCATTTAAAAAGACACATGGAAGTAAGCAAGGAAGGGTGAAATGTAATCATGGTTAACCAAAAGAAGATATGTGATTATTTCAATTATACATAATTTCATTTATGTATAATAAGATATAGGAACTAGGAGATAACCCACTTTTTCAGGAAAACTTAAGTGGAATGACAGAAAGATAATAAGGGAGTTGATTATATGGAGGTGTTTTGGTAGTCAATTCCAGGGTTGAGAGATAGCAAAAGTAAATGGGTGGAGTTAGTTCAGGAACCAGGCAAATATTTAAATAGCTCAAGCTGGTAGAGCAGGGGAACCAAAAGTCACAGATAGGAGGAATCACAAAAATGCCATGGAGGGCATGAGTGAATGAAACTGAGACAATAGAAGATCAAAGAGAAGTAAGATTTTAGTAATCAAAATGAGAGTTCACAGGGGCATGGACAAGTTATTTTGGTGAAGAGACAAAGTAGAAGTAATATAGTTGTTAATATGTAAAGGAAGAAGCAACTTGAATTGGTGAGAAAATCTAGTTTACTTCAAGTTATACTTTAAGCATTAATAAAACCCCATAGCATAATGTAGGAAGGGAGGGGAAAGCGCAAGTTCATAAAGTAGATATATGACAAGATGGTTCCAAAATTTTATCAAAGTAAATTTAGAGTTATTTATTCAATGAGTTCATACTGCAATACTACCACTCTTAAAACACTGCTTTAAAAAGAAGAGTTGATAAAGATTTCTAATGACAGACAGCTGGGGACAGGCAGGTTTTGATAAGGTCAAAACAGACAGAAACAGCAGATAACAGCCTAGCATAGTATCATTGTGATCAGATTGAAATTCTTTTGAAAGAAAACATATTTCAGAGCTGCTGAAAGGACATCAGGTGGGGGAGATAAATAGATCCTGTAGGGTGCTGCATTGGGGATCTCTTTCCACACTTCAAACTGTGTCAGACTATGAAAAGAAAGCCCTAGTGAATAGTTAAGTTTCCTTGTATCCAGCAAGCTGACACTGATCGTTTGCTGCTTGAGCACACTGGGTTCCAGTTCAGACATGAATACCTTTGTATATTAGTCTGAATGGTGTGTGAGGCATGTGCCCATGTGATCTGGCCTCATACTGTTCCATTCCTCCTTGGAATCTTCCATGTTAATTAAGCATAGTTCCTAAAATCAACATTTTATAGTCACTGAACATGCTCACTTCTCACTGGAGACTCTTTGCTTTTTTCCCCACTCTTCTTAAGCTTTTACCAAAGGAATTTTTGCATTCTACAACCCCTTTGCTGCACCTAATATATTTTTGGGGGGTTGTGTGTACACGTAATGCCACTTGGCTGTATAACCATAGGCAGTTACAGCTGTAAACCAGAAACAGGGAATGATAAGTTCATCTGAGTTTACAGCCAGTATACTTTTCTATGTTTAAATAGTCCTTGGTCAAACACATAATATATATGAGACGTTCCATACATATGTATTAATATTGCTTAGTCTAGTGTTCCCCAACCTGATGCCCTACGTATGCATTAGACTAGAATTTCCATTATCCCCAAGAAGAATAGACCTTTTGGATTCAACTAAAGTGTTTCTAATATAGTGTATTGTCAGGATGGAAAAGTCACTGTCTCTTTAGGATGTTCAGGACTTTTATAGAATGTTATAACTAGTTAGCACAATATTCCACAGCGTATTTCAAGAAAACACCAGTAAAACAGTGTACTTTCTTTGGTAACACTAGGGCTAGATGTTATTTCTGGATATGGAGTCTATTTTCTAATACAATTTATTGTAATATAACATATCCTGAAGAACATGGTTTTGTTTAATTTATAGTTTAAAAAGGATTGTGGTAGAATGTAACAAAAGCAAGGAGCAAAATAAACATTTCAGTGATGGAATGGGGAATAGGGCATTTATTTGTTTCATCTAACAGCCCTGGCACCCCTGTGGCTTTTCTCAGTTTCTCACTGTTTTTTCTGTTACTGAATGCCAAGAAAATAAGCACTCATTAATTTGCATAACTTAATTCAGTGGAGAAGATACTACATTTGCAGCAGCAAAAAAAGAAAAGAAAAAAAAAAGATCCCATCCTCTAGTGGCAGCAGATATGTCTTGATTCATGACTGAAATTCAGAAGGGCACATTTTTCTAAAGTTCTTTTGAGTTTCCCTTAAGCAGTTTCATTCCCATAAGATCAGTTTGTGATTGGTAAAGGGCACTGCCTAAAAGAAAAACTCCCAAGCTTATGTCAGACTGAGGGTCATGACCAGTATCAACATTATGTCTTCATTCTGTCCAGTGAAAGTCAAAGGATGGCAGAATTGAGACCATCTAGGAGCCTGATAAGCATGCTATTAAAGAACCTAGTTTCTTTTGTATCTTTATCTTTCCTTTCAAGTAATGGGAATGATATATTAATATTCAAATCAGAGCCACTTCCTTCCTGCATTGCATTTTTGTGTGTATCTGGACAATGTATCATGCATTTTCACTCAAGAGAGCTGTGATTGGCCCCTGCTCTCTAATGAATATAAGCTAGTCAGTTCTGTGTGTCTGTAATATGAACTCTGTAAATGAGATTTGAATAACTTTTAGGTTTGAGTGATTTTGATTCTACTGTATTAAAACCCACATTATACATTTTCTACTGCCTTTTAATTTGCTTTAGAATTAAAAAAAAAATTCATAGGAGTGCTTAGTCATTTCTGTGAGAGATCTAGTCATGTGTTGTTTGGAGGTGTTATATTATGCACACATTTTGTTTGTACGTGTAGTGTTACAGCAACTATATGGAATGCAGTTCTGAAACTCCTGCTAAAGAAGATTAATTAATATAATCGTACAATCCTATTAAAGAAAGTTTCTTTTGTATAGTCTCTGCATGGGATGTAAAATAAGAGCTTTGTTTATGCAATTAGTATTAGTGTCAAAGAGATTGACCCCAATTAGTGTAGTTTATTGTTGTTGTGTGCCATTGTGTTGTCTCTGGCTTATGGAGATCCTCTGAATGAATGCACTACAAAATGTCCTATCCATGACAGTCCTGATTAGCTCTTGTAAATTCAAGGTTGTGGAGTCAATCCTTCTTATATTAGTTCTTTTCTTCTTCTGCCAGCAACTTTTCCTAGCATGAAACTTCTTCAGGGAGTTTTGACTTCTCATGATGTGTCCAAAGTATGACAGCCTCAGCTTAGTCATTTTTGCTTCTAGGGAAAGTTTTAGCTTGACTTGATCTAGGATCCACGTCTCCATCTTTCTGTCAGTCCAATTTCTCCAGCATTATTTATTAATTTAAAGCTTTTATAAACTGTTTAATTAGCAAAGAGCTCTCAGTGGTGTACAAGATAAAAACATAACATAATATACGTATTTAATATTAGTAAGACAACTAAAAATCCACCAGAAAGCAACATTATAAGCAATAAGTAATACATAACACCAAATAACTAATCCATATTATGCCAATAACAATATCAATAAAACCAGTATAAAAATCAAAAAATGTTTTGCTATTAAAATACTTGGAAAATAAAATGGTTTAGCCGGGCATTAAAATGTATACAGGTTAATGCCAGATGCACTTCTCTGGGGAGGTGATTTCGCAGTCAGGGCACCACAACTGAGAAGATCCTTTCCCTTGTGGCCACCTTCCTTACATCTTTTAAAGGTAGCTCCCAGAGAAGTACCTCTGTAGAGCACCTGAAGATTTGGGTAGGTGTATATGTGAGGAGACATTCCTTTAGATATCCAAGTTCTATGCTGTTTAGGACTTTATGTGTTAATATGAGCACTTTAAAGCAGGCCCAGACTTCAGTTGGTAACTATTGCAGATGACAGAGAACAGGACTTAGATGTTCATGCCTGCCTGTCCCTGTCAACAGATGAGCTGCCCTATTTTGTACCAACTGAGGTTCTTCGTCGTGGCCTCTGTGCATCACACATATGGGTTCTGCGCCTGCGCAGTGCCTTTGGCCGGAAGATTGAAAGCTAACGGTTTTTGGCGGGAAGCTCCGCTCCCCTCCCCCATGGGCTATAAAGAGCGGAGCGTCCGCCATTTGTTCAGTCTTTGCGACGCCGTTCGCTGTGCCTCGTGCCGCTTTCGTCTTTCGCTTGACCGTTTCCTCGTAGCTATTGTCTTCCTTTCATTCCCAGTTTTTACATCCCTAAAACTCGTTACTTCTAGTTTCTTCTTCTATCGTTCTAGTGTTCCATTCCTCCTTCAAAATATATATATATATATATATTCTTACCCTCTGCACTGTCTTCCTTTTTCTTCTTCTTCTTGCGATGGCGCAGCAAGCGGCCTTCCGCAAGTGTGCGGAGTGCGGATCGAAAATGTCTCCATCCGACCCGCACGATCTATTTGGGGGAGGGGCATAGGACTGACAGGTGCTCCCACTGTCTGGTCTTCTCCAAACAGGCCAGAAAAAACCGGGAGAACCGCCTCCGGAGACTCCTGTGGGATCGGGCTCTTATGCAGTCCGACCCATTGGTCACTGCTCAGAAGCCTTGCCCGGCTGCGGTGGTACCGCCCTCCCGTCCATCAGATGAAGGTGCCTCCGCTTTGAGGGCCCCACCAGCTTCCCCTAAGAAAAAAAGGGAGAAGCGCAAGCATGCCGAGGCTGTAAAACCTGCCAAAAAGGCCAGGAAGGAGAAGCCTTCTAAGTCGACCCCGAAGGCTAAGGATCCGGATCAACCCCGACACTGTACCTCGGGTTCGACAGTAGCGTCGGTACCGGCGCCTCCTACCGTGCCGACGCCACCCGAGCCGGCGATCCGGGCAGCCATGAGGGTCACCCCTCAAGGATCTCCTCGCCGTGTGGCTGATCCCCTGGTTGAACCGCCGCCAGCTGTCCAACGGGGTTCGATCTCGGATGGAGAGATCCAGGACTCTCCTCCCAGGGCTAGGTCACCAACCCCTATGCCCTCGGCTACGCTGGAGGCGGATGTGGTTGACACCCCGCCTAGGACCCGCAGAAGCCATTCTAGGGAGCTGCGCTCCGAGAGGGTCGAGGACTGGCGTCGTCCCTATTATCCACCTTGGGACGAGCCATACTCGACCGGATTCTATCCCGCTTCAAGGGATCAACCACAATTCCACCTTCGTGACCGCCCGCCCCATCCGGATCCAAGGCGCTCATCCCCAGTACCACGGGATGATAGCAGTCACTCCGTCTCGCCAGCAGAGTCTTCCTCTTTGGCTCCTCCTTATTATGGCGCGGATCCCGTCGACTCTGATTTGGATTCGACCTCTCCTGATGCTGCGGTTACCTCCCAGGGCCCCGCATCACCAGATGAGTCCCATGTGTCCTTTGCGGAGCTAATGGGCAGGCTCGTCCAATCTTTGGACATCAACGCCGTCCAACGGCCAGGGCCGTCTACGGACAAAATATACGACGTCGTCCGCGGGGAGCAGTCCACCTCCATCGTCCTGCCACTGATTACCACCTTGCGGCAGGCGATGACCCAACCCTGGGACTTGCCATCCCATCCTCAACCTACATCCCGGAGGTACGAAGCCATGTACCGGGTTTGGGAGGAGGACATTCCATTCCTCCTCCGACACCCCAAGCCGAACTCAGTCGTGGTGGAGTCCTCCCAGGGAAGGGAGGCAAGGGGTCATACCGCGCCGAGAAACAAGGAGGGCCGTAAGGTAGATGCACTGGCCAGGAGGGTTTACGCAGCCTCAGGCTTGGGATTGCGTATCTCTAATTACGAGGCGACGTTGGCGAGATACCAGTATTTCATAATGCAGCGTCTCAACAACGTCGTCTCGGCCCTCCCGGATCAACAGGGCGAATTGGCCAAGATCCTCATCAAAGAGGCGATGCACGTGGCGGTGCAACAATCGTCCACAGCCAGGCACCATGTGGACACCAATTCGAGGGCACTGGTTGGTGCTGTCTCGCTTCGGAGACATGCGTGGCTACGGAGCGCCAATTTCCCTGAGGAGACCAAATGGCGCATCGAAGAAATGCCCTTCGATGGGTCCGGGCTATTCCACGCTAAGACGGACCATAAGCTCAAGAAACTCCATGAGTCTCGGATGACGGCCCGACGAATGGAGCTTCAGTCGCTGCCCAAATGTAAGTGGCTGTGGAACCGTCCGCCCTACAGACAGCAGTATTACCCCAGGCAACAGCCTCAACATCGGCAGCAACAGCAACGCCGCCGTCAGCAACCTCAGCAAAGATACCAGCAGGGCCGTCGCCGATTCGACGATCGGAGAAAGCGCTGACTTGATTGGCGAACCACTCCTCACACTCCTCAAATACCCACCCCTCTCTCATCTGGGGATCGGCTCCGGAGCCGACTTCCCATTTGGGAGTCGGTTACATCTGACCGGTGGGTATTATCCATCGTTCAACACGGCTATCGAATAGAATTCGACATCGTTCCCCCATCGAGTCCGATCCGGGTTACTTCATGTTCGCCGATACTTCTCAACGAAATACAGCAACTTCTCCGAAAAGGAGCAATTCGCCAAGTATCCCCATCTGACGGACTCCACGGGTTCTATTCTAGATACTTTACAGTCCCCAAGCGGGACGGTGGTATACTTCCGATTTTGGATTTACGGGACTTGAATAAGTTTATTATACAGAGAAAGTTTCGTATGACCACCCTGCAAAACATTTTGCCGTTGTTAAGGAGAGGGGATTTGTTCGCCTCACTGGACCTGAAGGACACCTACTTTCATATTTCAATTCATCCAACTTACAGGCGTTTCCTTCGTTTTGCTGTTGAAAACCAACTTTATGAGTTTAAAGTTTTACCTTTCGGACTGGCTACGGCCCCAAGAACTTTTACTAAATGCGTGGCTCCTGTCTGTGCCTTCCTACACCTTCAGGGTATACAAATTTACCTGTACCTCGATGACTGGCTGTTGGTTTCGCAGTCCAGAGAAGGACTCTTGGATGCCATCCATTCAACATGTACCTTACTAGATAGTCTGGGCCTCCGTATTAATACAGAGAAATCTTCTCTTCTCCCGACACAGACGCTCACCTTCATTGGAGCCCACTTGGATTCGACGTTGGAGAAAGCCTTCCTTCCTCGGGACAGACAGCAGACCCTCGCTCACCATATTCATCGAATCCGTCGACAGGGAACAGTTACGGCGAGATCCATCCAGAGGGTCCTGGGGCATATGGCCTCCTCAGTTGCCATAGTTCCACATGCCAGACTTCGGCTTCGCCCCTTACAACTATTGTTCAACAAGGTGTATCATCCTCAAAGGGACCCACAATCGAAACTGATTCGGATCCCGTCTTCCGTGCTCCACTCCCTGTCCTGGTGGCTGAAGCCGACCAATCTAGTGATGGGAGTCCCCTTCCAGGCGCGACCTCCTACGATAACTCTCGGCACCGACGCGTCTCTCCTAGGATGGGGAGCAATATGCTCTGGCCTGTCTACCCAGGGTACGTGGACTCGTCTAGAATCCACGAATCATATCAACTTCCTAGAGCTATTGGCAGTCTTCAAGGCCCTTCGTTCTTTCGAAGACCTCCTTCATTATCAGATCGTTCAGATAACTTCGGACAATATAGCAACCGTTTTTTATCTGAACAAACAGGGAGGGACGAAGTCACCAACCTTAGCCAGGCTTTCTATGAGAATTTGGGACTGGTGCATTCAGAGACACATCACTCTGATGGCCGTTCATCTGGCTGGCACAGACAATGTGCACGCGGATCTTCTCAGCAGACACATCTTCACTTCTCACGAGTGGGAACTGGACCCTCGCACGCGCAACCATCTGTTCAGGCACTGGGGATTTCCCGATGTGGACTTATTCGCTACCCAACAGAACAGGGTGTGCGAGGCTTACTGCTCGAGAGCAGGAATCGGACACGCATCCCTAGGGGACGCATTCATGATCCCCTGGAACAATATGAACTTCTACGCCTTCCCTCCGATCCCTCTTTTGATGAAGGTTGTAGCAAAGATAGTGAGCGACCATGCATCGGGGATACTAGTTGCCCCCTGGTGGCCACGCCAAGCGTGGTTTGCAAAACTGCTCGACATCTCCCGAGGGGAGTTTCTTCATCTTCCGACACTTCCGTATCTTATAACGCAAATGGACGGCACACTTCGTCACCCGGACTTGCTCTCATTGAATCTGACAGCGTGGCGGATTCGATGATTGACCTTGCATTGGGGCCGGCGACGGATTCGAGAGCCTCGAATCCTACAGCTTCTATTAATTCATCGGTATCGACGATCACTTCGACCGCTTCGGCCCCGATTTTCGAATCCAACCATGCGGGTGCTTCTCACTGCCACAATCTCTCTGTACCATCTGGTTCGAGACAGACCCCGTCGAATTCGAATCCAATGCTCTTGCACTCTGAGATTCAGCATATTATTGACGCTGCTCTAAAGCCGTCCACAAGAAAGTCATATACGGCTAAATGGAAGCGGTTTTCCACCTTCGCCGAGTCTCATTCGTTCTCCCCACTTGTCTCATCAATTGAACAAATTCTTCAGTTCCTTCTGGAGTTGCATCACTCCGGACTGAAGCCGTCTTCTATTAAAGTGTATACGGCCGCAATAGCCTACTACCGTGGCTTAGTCGACGGATCACCCCTGTTTTCTCATCCTATTTTCAAGAGATTTTTGAAAGGACAGTATAACCTTAATCCATTGATTAGACCGGTTATGCCCACGTGGAGCCTTTCTGTAGTTCTACAGGCCCTTATGAGGGCCCCCATTGAACCTTTGGCGACTGTGGATCTCCGATTAGTTTCGTGGAAGACGGCGTTCCTTGTAGCTATCACGTCAGCCCGGAGAGCTAGTGAGCTTTGTGCCCTCCGCATCGACCCTCCTTATCTAAACTTCCACAGAGAAAAGGTCGTTTTACGTCTCGACCCATCTTTCTCGCCCAAAGTCTCTACACCTTTCCATACAGGACAAGACATTGTACTGCCTGCCTTTTTTCCATCGCCATCGAATCCCTTGGAAAGATCCTTGCACTCCCTCAACGTTCGGCGTTGTTTAGCCTTTTATCGATCGCGAACGGAGTCTATTCGGCGATCCAATAAACTGTTCATTAAATATTCGGCTAGAGATCAGGGCGACCCAGTCACTCCTCAAAGGCTCTCTAAGTGGATAGTCCACACTATTACCTTGTGCTATCAGTTAGCTAAGCTCGAACTGCCTACAGTTCCCTGAGGCCATTCCACTAGAGCTGTCGCTACGTCTTCTGCATTCGCATCCGGAGTTCCGATCGATGACGTCTGCTGAGCCGCTACTTGGGCGAACCCTTGCACCTTCGCCAGGCACTACCGTCTTGATGTTCGGGCTCGACGGGACTGCTCTTTCGGTAGAGCTGTACTCTCCTCCGTCCTACAATGAGGACACCTTCCCTCCTCCTTTGATGGTAAGCTTGTAAATCTACCCATATGTGTGATGCACAGAGGCCACGACGAAGAAAAGCAGGTTGCTTACCTGTAACTGATGTTCTTCGAGTGGCCATCTGTGCAGTCACACCACCCACCCACCAGCCCCACTTGGTGTCGGTGAGTGGACTCATTCATCGGTACCGAAAGTTTCCCATTTTTTCTTGGTACCGATCCCTTTTTCCTATCTCATACTGAGAATTTTTCCACAAGGGGGTGCACGTTCGGTCGTCAAAGACTGAACAAATGGCGGACGCTCCGCTCTTTATAGCCCATGGGGGAGGGGAGCGGAGCTTCCCTCCAAAAACCGTTAGCTTTCAATCTTCCGGCCAAAGGCACTGCGCAGGTGCAGAACCCATATGTGTGACTGCACAGATGGCCACTCGAAGAACATCAGTTACAGGTAAGCAACCTGCTTTTTCCAGACTGTTTTCAAGCGCAGTGCCACATAGAGTGCACTAGTTTTAACTACAATTGCACTCTGGGCCACTGCTGAGATCTGGGCATCCAGTTTTAGGATTGAATCCAGTACACCCAAGTTGCAAACCTGAGTTTTCAGAGGTAGTGTAACTTCATCCAGCACAGCATGGGGAACAGAACAGAACCCTTAGGAACTCCACTGATCAGTGACCAGGGAGTTGAAGAGGAGCGTGTCTCCCCTCCACCCCATCACCACCTTCTGGGTCTACCCTCTAGGAAAGAATGGGACCACTGTAAAACAATCCCTTCAATTCCCAACCCAGCAAGGCAGCTGAGAAGGAAAAGTGGCATTCAAGATTTTTTCTGTCACCCTTTTCTCGCCAGTCTTTAGCAACTATGAATGTTTTTTTCATATGTCATCCATCTAGGCTTATTCTTTCTTGTTACAGGAGTTGTCTTTTTGCATTCTTTTCTTATGTCTCTGGTTTCAGTGCACAGTTCTTCTGTCTTGTTTGCACTTTAAATTCCTCAGGGATATTATTTAAGTTCTACTTTGGCACTATGCTTCCTTTAGTGATCTTTTTTAGCTTAACTCTGTTTTTTACATTAAGAGTTCATGGTCACTACCACAGTCTGCTCTTGTTTTGTTGTTTTGGCTGCAAGAATACAGCTTCTCCATCCCCTGCTTCTATTTCTTTATTATGTTTATAACCCACCTTTCTCCCATTGGAGAACTCAAGCTGGCTACATTTGGTTTCCAGGTGGTCTCTCTTCCTAGCTTAGGCTAGTTTAGACCTACTTAGCTTCAACATGGTGAGTGCCTTATGTTGCCTTTAGACCATACTTTGAACCATAGTCTATTTGATTTCTGTATTGGTCATCTGGTGATGTGCATATATACAGTCATTGTTCATTTGCTTGAAATATGTATTTTCAGTAAACAGAGGGGTTAGCTTCACAGAATTCTGTGAGATGTTCCCCTACTTTTTTTTTTAATCCCTAGCCCAAATTTTCCTATAATTGATTCTTTGTTTCCTACCTGTGCATTCCAGTTGTCTAGGATAATCAGCATTTCTTGTTTTTGTGTGTTATCAATTTCCTCTTGAACACCTACATAAATACTTCTTAAGCATTTGTTGATGGAACGTAGGCATGAATGGTGATTATGTTAAGTTTTCCACATATTCTGACTGAGAGCATTTGGTTGGATTCTGCATTATAATCTCTTACTGCCCGTGCTATATCTTGCCTCAATACTAGAGCCACTCCATTTCTTCTGAGTTTGTAATTTCCAGAGTGGAACACTTTGTGTTTGTCTAACTGAAAATATACCATTCCAGTCCACTTTAGTTCACTCACACCAAGTACTGCAGTGTAACTGTTCCATTTCCTGCTTTATGGTTTCTAGTTTGTCTTGATTCATGCTTCTCATGTTCCAATTGTATGTATTGTGCCACAACAGAATTTCCTTTCATCTCTGTGCATGTCAGCCAGTAGACTTCCTTTAGACTTTAATCTAGTTGCATCATTAGCGAGAGCACTATTCATACTCATCCTTTGCCCTTCCCCAGTGGCTCGTTAAATGCCTTTCAACCTGGGGGGGGTCTCATCTTCTTCTACAACCTCTTGTTTTATTTTGGACTGTTTTATCATAGGGTTTTCAAGGTAAGAAGATTCAGATGTTGTTTATCATTGCTTTCTACTTCACAGTGCTATCCAGAGTTAGCTTCAGAGTTAGCTTTTCACTACTGAAGATGCCTAGTAGCTTCCCTTGAGAAGTTTCTCCACCCATATCACCACTAGAGATATCATTCTCGTCTGCTGATGTAACTGTTCCTCCTGTAGAGGTTGGGTGCATGTTTGGTCTAGCATTTCTGCTTTGAGCTTTCCACCTTCGGTGACCCTGCTAGGAGTCCAGCCTGGTGAGATATTCTGGCCCTCTGCCTGCATTTCTCTTGTCTTCTCTGACACTCTCAAACCTCCTCACCATGTTAAAGTGTGCAAGCTCTGCAAGAACTTCTGTGCTTTAAGGTCTATAGCCTGTTTGTCTAAAGGATTGAATACCTCCTTATTTCATGTATTTAGCAACCATTTCAGATGGGAATAATAATCCTCACCCATTATTACGCAAATAGAACACAGAAGTTGAGAGATGGTGCAAGGCCCATGGACCCTGCATAATTTCTGGCACTTCTTTCTGGTGCCACAGGTCTTTCTTTAACAAAAATATAGCCATTTTTAAAAAAGAAATTGCTTAATGGAGAGGGGTAGGGAATGTCTAGCACAAGACCAAATACACCTCCTTCAACTGCATTCTACCCATACACACAATAATGTCATTTTGCTGCCATTTCAGCAAACCTATGGGAAGAATTTGATGAGCCAAAATTGTTTCTCTTTAAGCTAAATTTGGTACATCTAACCTGCGGAATCCATTCAGATCATCAAGCTTTAAAACTAAATTCCACAACACCATTGCAATGCATTATGTCAGCTATTTAACAGGCCTTGCATTAGCTACTGTAGCTTTTTAAATTTAGTTTTATATTTAACTTCTAAATATTGTAATGCATTTTATGATGTATTGTTGTTTGCATTTCATATTGTATTTTATGCATTGTTATAAAGCTCCCAGAGAGCTTCCAGTATTGAGTGGTTTAGAAAGAAAATTAATAATAATGTGGTGGTGATGCAGCAGCAGTGGACAGAGTCCAGTGAGGAGTGTTTCCTAGACCTGGTGAAGTTGAAGTTGGAGCTTAATGTAATGCATGTTAGTTTGGTTCTCATTGAGACCCTTGGTTCACCTGGTCCAGTACTCCCTACAATGACCAGCAGAATCTCTTGCATAGTTTCTTTAAGTTCTGCTATCTGATACTGTTCTGAGAATTGAAGCTATGACCTTTTATGTACAAAGCATGGACACTTTGCCATGGCTCCTAACCCTTGTTGAATTTGAAGAAATGTGCTTGAACTGTTTATGGTAACCTGCTTTTGACCTGATGATTCTTGAGCTATTTACCAAAAGTGATGAATATGTTGTACCATATGTTTCATATCTTTATTATATTCATTATGTGTGTATAAGTCATGATTATAGAAAGCTGGGGTGGGGGAGAAGACTTATAAAGGCAAAGAAGGCACAAAATATCAAAAGTGTGGCGTCATATGGTGCATGGTGGGCAGCATATGGGCTCCTGTGCAAGTGTACCCAACACACTGGGTGTTTTCACAGCAGCAAATCATGGGTTGGTTATTCTGCAAAGCACCCAGAATGAGCCCAAAAGACTAAGTATTTTGTTTTTTCCTTCCCCTTATTCATTCATTAGGTGGTATTCTAGAGCAATATCCCCCTGTCACTGTCATGAAGCTGAGCCACAGCAGTCTTGTCTCTGTTCTCCCCCTCCCCTTTGGAAAAATCTGCTTGACAGCCAGCTTCTCTGCTTCCCATTTGGGCAGCCACCAGCTTCAGATTGTCACAGTGGCACCTTGGAGGGGCTGCCCAGTATTTTCATTTCTGTCCCCAGAAATGACGGCACAAAAATTAAGTTTAATCTGTGAAAGGAGACCACAGATTAGCTAATAAGAGCATTTCAAACCTCCAGAGGCAGCAGGTACATTTCCTTTGCAGTGGACTTGTTAAACCTTCTTCCCACAGATCAGAGAAGCTGCAATGCTTGAGCAGGAGTTGGATGGATTTATACTTGGACATACTTCAGAGTCCAAATACCCCAGATACCCCTGGAAATCCCAACTGTAAAGGAACAAAGAATGTGTCAACTAGTTGTTGGTGAACTGTCTACTGAGTTGTCTTTAAAGGGATGGCGAGATGGTCTTTTAGCCAAGAGGGTCAGGGAAAAGTACATACTAGTTTAAGGAATAATCATGGATTACAACTAGAAAGATTGATTCTTTTTCCTGATTTTACTGTACATTTCCTTTGTCTATCATTATAAAGTGTTCTCTTGGCTATCTCCATAATCTTTCTTTCAAAAGCAACATTGGAGCTTTGGTCAGGAAAATTATTTGTCTCCAGTACCAAATTACAGTTCTGCCAGGTATTCATAATCACACCAATTTGTTTCTTGATTTGGTCAAGCTACAATCTGCAATTTATTTTGTTCAATGCTCTTTAGCTATATAGAACAATACCACCCCCAGTGTGACCTATCCTGTCCCTTCTATAAATTTTAGCATCCAGAGCATTTACCTATTATCTGATATTCTGATTTTTTTTAATTTAGAGGAGGACTAAGTAACCTCAGATTCCTTACCTTATCATCTCTTTTTTCCCATTCAATGTGCAATGTGTAGTTTCCAGAGAAGGATCATGTCATTTCTGTTTTGTATGCACTTAATGCATAATATGTGCTAAACTATGTAAATTGAAATTTTCCTTCTTGGTAGAACCTGCCTCCTTTTTTATAGGAAACTCTGTTTAGGTTGAATTCTCTTTAGTAAGTCTGTTCCTTTGTGTTCCCATATATAGGTTGCTCTACTTGCTTCAGCAAGAAACCTCCAACACCGAGCTGAAAACTGAATGTGCAGTTGTGCTAGGAAGCCTTGCAATGGGTACAGAAAACAATGTTAAATCTCTACTGGACTGCCATATCATACCAGCCTTACTGCAAGGTACTTGCACTTTCATTACTGTGTTGGTGTTTTGATGACACAACTTGTGAGAAGTAGAAAAAGTATCTCAACTTGTATTCACAGGATTACTGTCACCAGATCTTAAATTTATTGAAGCTTGCCTCAGGTGTCTTCGCACCATTTTTACCAGCCCTGTAACTCCTGAAGAACTGTTGTATACGGTAAGTTATAGGCAGCAGGAGCATAACTTTTTTTTCTTCTACAATAACTGTTTTTTGTATCATAGCTTTTATTTAGTATGTAGTGGTCGGATAGTTGAATTTCTGCTGTTTTGAGCTGCTACTGTTTTGATAGGAGTAGGAATTCATTTGTAGTCATAGAGAGACTATGCATAATGTGTGGTTTGTAGATCAGAGGAATTAGAAAGCAGATCACAATTTCTAAAACAGTAGTGTGTAGTGGGGTACCTGAGGTATGCAGTTATTTCTCTTCAAAATATTAAAGCAAATCAGTGGAAGTTCTGTATCCCTGTAAAACATATGTAATTAATGCTGTTTGTTGGGGTAGAAGCAAGTAAGTCTTTCTCTCCCCTTTTCAGAGAAGTTTTGAATAATATTTGTAATATCAACACCAGTGAGAAAACTTTCTAAAACTTTTACTGTAGGTTTCAGTCTAACTATTGGCAATGTTGTTCACTGCAAAGATTCACTGGATCATGCAGTAATATAATTGCTTAGGTTAACTAGAATTAGTGGAGTTGTGAATGGAGAAAATAAATTCACAAAACAAGTATTATATTGTGTAATAGGTGTAATACTGGCTACAGTTGTTGTTCCTGATCAATACATTAATTTGACAATAATCATAAGAATGGAAAATGCTTTCCAGGGAAGCATTTACACAGAGCATGGGTGATAAGTATGAGTTTTCCCTTCTCAGAGACACAAGAGAAAGCTGAAATGGTATCTATTGGAGCACCAGTAAGCTTGAGGGTAAAGATAAGGGGGGGGGTATTGCTCTCATCTGTTTTTTTTTAAAAACTCCTCTCTTTAAGAGATCTGTCCATTCAAGTGCTAGGCTTGAGTATTTGTGCTAGATGTTAAGTTAAACAGATCAGGAATTCAACAGGGGTACTGATCCCCCATCAATCTCTATCCATGCTGACTGAGGCAGTCTTTCGCATGGGATTGAAAAACCTGAGAACACTTGCCTTGGGGGATTTTAGCAGCCATGCTGGGGTTCCTTTATGGTGGCAGCTCAGGAGTTCATGGTCTCTATAGTAACCATGATGTGTCAACATATCACCAGCCAAATACTTTCTGCAGGACACATTCTGGATCCAATATTTGTGATTTGATGAGAAACTAGTGATTTGAGATTGAAGGGGGCTTCTCAAAAATCCCATTGTAAATCTCAGATAATGTCCTGGTTCAGTTTAGATTGGCAGTGGTATTTCTTTTTATGCAAGGGAGGTGGATCCATTAAAATGGACAAGCCCTACAAACTTGTATTATCTGTAACATTCTTGAATGTTTTGGAGGATTTGCTCGTTGACATGACTCGTACTCCTGTTGGAGTGCAGATCTTACTCTGTGTGGGAACAGCAGTTGACAGGCTTGTTCCCAGACATCCTCTCTTATATTGAAGCCCTCAGCCAGTTCCCCTATTTATCAGATAATCTTGATCGTTATTGAAACAACAGGACAACAACCAGAATGGAGTTAGTGTAGATAGCAGCTACAATTGAGCACAGTATTCTTCCTACTTTTCCATTTCCTGTTCATTCTGGAGTACTGTCCAGTAGAACTTTTTCAAGTAGTATAGCATTTGTTACATTTGGGCCATTGAAAGGATATGTTTGGAAACCTGGATGGTCTGGAATGACAAGCTTGTTAGTATTTTAAGGATAAAATCACTTGAATTTGGTCTGAACTTAAATTGTGTCATTGATATTGTTCCAGTGGAAGTGTTCAGAGAAATGTCAGTCTAGTTTTATGAAAGCAACTTCCATTATTGCAGTCTGAGGATGTGGAGAGGTTAACAAAGTACCTATGTACTTGACCCCTGCCCATCTTGACATCTTATATAAATTCAAACTGATTAGGTGGGCCTAGAAGGTTATTTATTGCCTTATTAAGATAAGGAGTTGTGTGACCACTGCCCAAGAAAACCTCCCTGGGTCTCAGTGAGGATTTATTTGTTTTTACAGTTAACCTGGTTGCAAACATTCCCCTTTGGGGCAGGGTCCCTGAGAGAGTGGTGGCAGTCCACCTCCAGGTGCTTTTTATGGAATGGATTATCTAGATTCATTAGGGAGGTTAGGCTGGAGTTGGTGCTGAAACAACTCTGATCACCATATAGATGACTTCTATTGGGAGAGAGATGAGGAATGTGAGCCTGTTCTCCACCTCTTGGCAGTTTTCAATAACAATGACTATGGTATCTTGCTTTGTTGTGGTTTGAGACTGCAGACCACAGTGATAATGTTATTCTACTTGACCTTGTAAGGTCATTCAGTAAGTAATATTAGGGGACTACTGCTCAAACTGATGGCGTAGGAACTGTGCAGTCCTCTAAGATTTCTTCTTGTATTCTGTGTTTTTAAACAAATACGAATTTATTGGCTTGAGATGTTCTGAGGATTTGGAGCAAGATTTCATCAGTATGCTGATTATACCAGGCTCTTCTCTTAGTAATGTCAGATCTGGTGATGTTTTGGAAATGCTGAACTGTGGAGATGCTCTCTAGACTTGGTAATAGGATGGATGAGGACCAATACACAATCTGAGAAGCTGGTGCTCATTTGTCCTGGACAGGGTTGCTCTCCCCTTGAAGGAGCAGTTGTACAGCTTATAGATGCTCCTTGATGCATTATCATGACTAGGGTCCCAAAAAACATTGATTTTTAGCCAACTTTAGTCAACTTCAGCCAATTGCCAGCTGCACATTTTCCTACCATGGTGCTGTCTTTGGGATCAGTTTACACAGCATCCCAAGTGTGGGTCATACCATAGACTTCTATAGAGGCTTTATTTATTTGCTTATTTATTATTTTTCCATGCCACCTTTTAGTTGAAGCTTTCTGGGTTGTTCATACCAATTAAACCATAAAATATGCTATCAAAATTCAAAAGTTTTAAAACTACAGTGCAAAATGGAAGTGAAAGTCAAAGTAAAATCTAGCAGTAATGCAAACATTAAGGACACAATGCAGTGCCCCCCCCCCCCCACTGGAAAGGCATGTCACTCTCTGAATTCAGAGGCTTACATGCATCCAAAGCATGAAGTGAGGTGTGGTGGCAGCAGTTTTGACCTTCATGGCACTTTGCCCCATGTATTTCACTGAAATGGCCATCTTTGGCAGTCCGGATGAAGTGCTGGTTAAATGGACAAGGCCAGGGTGCTTACAGAAAACAGTGTAAGCCAGTTGCCCCAACCTCCACTGCTTCCTGCCCCCCAGCATGCCCCTTTCTCTTCACTGTGAGACCCTGTTGCATTCATGGAGGAGCAGTCAGTGTGGTTCCTTCTGTGTCAAGCTACTGGCTTTGAATTCCAGATTCACAGTTGCAAGATTTTGGAGCTGGACCCTGAATAATCCCATGAGCTCCCCCCGCCTCCCCCATTTAGGCACTTATAGAATTCTGCCCTAAAGATTTTAGAAGAATAGAAATTGAAAGGTGAAAATTCCTGAAAAAATAAGGTCTTTGCTTGGTTTTCAGAAGAGTATAATATAGATAATAGGTGAATTTCTCTGGAGAGTTTATTCCACAACTGGGATGCCACAGCAGAAAAGGCCTTCTATTTTGGCAAGGACTCCTGTGGAAGGATTGCTGAAGATGATCTTAAGGGTTTAGGCAGGTATATATTAGAAGAGACAATCTTTCAGGTAACCTGGTCCCAGGCTCACAGGCCCCATGAAGTTTTCAATGTTAATACCAGCACTTTGACCCAAGCTTGGATATGGCTAGCAACCAGTGCAGATGGTAAAGTCCTGGCCTAATATGATTACATTTGCTAGTCTTCCTTAGTAATCTCATAGCCCTAATTTGGACCAGCTGAAGTTTGCAGACCATTTTCAAAGACAACCCATGTATAACACATTGCAGTAACTGAGCTGAGAGGTTACCAGAGCATGAATAATTGTAGTTAGGCTATCTTTGTCTAGATAAGATCTTGGTATTTTGGCCTAAGCTGATGAAAGGTGCTGTTTGCCACCAAGTTCACTTCTGTCTCTAGTGACAGTGCTGGATCCATGAACCACACCATAACAATACTGTTCCTTTAGGAAGGAATGCAACCCCCTCCAGAACAGTTTGAGTATCATCCATCTGAACCACTCACTAACAGTACTTCTGTCTTGTCTGGTTTGAATCTCAATGTATTCACCCTGATCCAGTTTGTTACCTTGCTCAGACATTGATTCAGAACAGCCACTGCCTCAGCTGGTTTTGAAGAAAAAGAGAGATCTGAGTGTCATCTGCATATTGATAAAACACTTCCTGATAAACTCCTCCAGCAGTTTCATGGAGATGTGGGATGAAACTCAAGCAGCATGGGGGATAAAACTCAAGCTGTGTGCAACCCCATAGCATAGATGTCAAGGCCCAGAGCAGTAGTTCCCCAGCACTACCTTCCAGAATTGACTGTCCTAGTATGAATGGAACCCATTGCCATGCAGTCCCTCCAAATCCTAAACCAAACAGATTATCCAGAAGCCACTGAGAAGTCCAAGAGTATCAATCGGGTCACTCTCTTCTTGTCCTTGCCTAGCATGCAACAGGGCATTCAAGGCAAATTCTGTTCTAAACCAGACCTGAATTCTAATTGGAATTAATCTAATTAATCAGTTTCTTAAAGATTGCTTGGAGTTGACCAGTGGCTACCTATGCCAAGCAGTTTGCCTAGGAAGGTAGATGGCCTATAGGTTTTATCCTCATCTGAGTCTAGGTTAGGCTTTTTCAGAAGTGGCCTAATTACTTCCATCTTTGAAAAGGCTGACACTTCTTCTCTCAAGGAAGTGTTTACAACCTACTGTACTCAGCCTGATATCCCCTCCATTTTAGACATAAATGGGATTCATTTGGGGTAAAGAAGAGTTAATAAGTGCTCCAATAACTCAGTGAATTTCCAAAGCTCATGTGTTAAGAGTCAGCACCATGAATGTTACGTGCCTAGTAATTTATATGCTTAGAGAAGACTTATGTTGGCTTCCCATTTATGAATTTTATCAATTAATTTCATTGTCTCTGGAAATTATACTATATAGGTTTTTACAGAGTTATTCTTTGCTGTATGTTTTGGCTGTTTTGTTTTTAGGTTTAATTTTTAAATAGTTCTATTGTACTTTATTGTTGTATTTTTATCAATTGTTGTAACCTTTGGCTATGAGTACAGAAATTAAATTGATGGTAATACTAATTAATAATAGTAAGTCATAAAGGGCAAGAGTCAAGCAAACAGCTGATTAACAGGGCTTGGCCAAGAACCTTGTCCACATCCTCAGGTCTTAGCAACTGGAATTTACCCAATGAAACTGGTTACCCACTGGCAACTCTGTTAATGGAACCGTATTAATTGTGGTCTTCATTCCTTGATGGGTCTAAGCAACTTATCTTCAAAATGCTGTGCAAGCTTGTTGCAGTGCACTACCAAGGGTTTCAGCATTTGTCTTCTTGGCCCAAATTCAGCATTAATCTTCTTCCACCTGAATTATAGCTGTCTTCCTTCTTGCTTCAGTGCTTCCATCTGAGGTACATGAAGGCACCTCACTCTGTTCAGAGGGAGATGGCACTAGGGCACAATCATATCTACTGCCCGAGTCATTGCTACATCTCACAGAGTGACTTGGCTTCAACAGAAGCACCAGCCATACCAACAGAAAAATTCCCCAGAGCCCTCTAGAATCCATCAGAACCCACTAGCCTCACATGTGTACCATTTTAATAGGCCTGCCACTCTTACAGAAGGGAAAGGCTGCAAGAGTTTAAGTCTCAGTAACAAAATAATTGCTGTTAATTTCCCATTTTTCCTTCTGTCCAATCAAAAGTATCATACCAAATTTGTTTCTTTTCATTCTAGGGCTGATGACATGTTGAAGCTATGGTTGTCAAGGTAGCCATGAAGTCCTGAGCCACCCTAGATTTGGCAGCCTTATTATTCTAGTAGTCCTCAGCACCATATCTGAGACCATCACTGTTAGTTTAGACAGAGAGTCTGAAGGGTAATGGGGTGGGTATTACACCCAGCAGAAGTGCTAATCTATCTCAGGTAACTAACACTTGAATAGACAGACAGACAGCTGAAGAGGGAAATCAAATTTCGAGAAACCACAGGAACCAACCCCCTTTCCCTGACCCTCAAGTAAATGTTGGTGGTATATGACTACCCAGGAAGACACTGCTAGGAGAAATTAACCCCTCCCAGTTCTTTCACCCAGGTTTTAGTAATGCACATCAGCTCATCCCTTCCTCTCAACCACAATTAAATTATGGATGAGAGTGTTCATTTTGGACTGAATTGACAATTCCTTTCTTAATGGTCCCAAATGCAGAATTTTCCTTTATCACAGCAGACACCCCTTGAGTTACTTTGGCATGCACTCCCAATAGAGATAAAACTGGAGCCAACCCTACCATATTAGAATATTCCATTTTTTCTAAATATTTAACATTTTCAAAACATGCTTGCTTGATTTTGTTTGTTTTGCTAGTTACATAGTTTTTATGCCTGTAATTTTGTGGTTATTGTATTATATCCATAATGTTGCAAACCACATTAAGATCCTTTTTGTATAAAAGGACATTGTAGTCACATTTTAAAATAAATAGGAATGTAACAAATATACAACAACTGCTTTCTGGTGTTTAAATTTTTAGTTTTAATGTTCAGTTTTCTTCCCTGACTTTCTAGGATGCTACAGTTATCCCCCACCTCATGGCACTGCTCAGTAGGTCTCGGTATACTCAAGAATACATATGTCAGATCTTCTCACATTGCTGCAAAGTAAGAAAGGAGCATGCATATTCTCTTCAGGGGTTTGTAAAACCAATCCCCCCCCCCCAGGTTTTGGCTTTCAAAATGCCCTTTTTTATTAAGGTAATTTTTCTTCTGTGTGATAACATTGGGCCAGCCAGGTGGAGTCTCTTCTTCCATTTGCTTGGAAGGGATTATGGGTTTTTGCTCTTAAAGTAAAATAAAAGAAAAATAATTGTTATATGTATTATAAAAAGATAGTCAGGAACAAGATTTTCTCAAGATGGGAACCTGTTCAAGTTCTTCAGTGAGCTCTTAAATCAAAGCAACATGAATAAATTGTTATTGTTTACTTTGTAGAGCAACGAGCCCATCATTTTCAGCTTGTTCCAGTTTATCTGGACACAATTTTCAAAACTTTATGTAACACATGCTGTTAAGTGAATGACTGCATATATTGCAGTATAACCTCTTTCTTTTCTTTTTTTCCCTTTTTTGGTGAGCCTTTACTTTTTTAATAGTCTAAATTGATACAAAAACTGTTTTATACATGTTCCAATTTCCAGTCCCACAATCAAAAACCCAACAAAAAAAAAGTTTTAATCTGGAGAGTTGTTCCTACTCTACCAGATACCCAGCAGTTCATAATGTTATGTTATCTGTTTTCCATATTTAACTACAGGTATGTGACATGGATGTAGCATTATTCCCATTATTTCTCTTTTATTTTAAACCTGAGATTGACATGAGTCTCTTACTCTTGGAGTATGAAAATAAAGGGACTTTTAAAACTTCCAGTTCAGTGACTTTAGCACAGAGCTTGTAAGCATGTCAGTTTATAAACTCTTAGGACAGTGCATAAGGATTTTGTATTTCTTTTCCGTAGTAGATGATGTCCTTGAGTTCAGCCTACCATTTCCTATTGGTCTCCTTGGGGAATACAGCATTTTATTATTATGTGACTTTCAAAAAATCCCATACATAGCATTGAGAAGCTCAAAGTTAATAATACATTGTGTTTGAGACAGAAAAACAATGTACTAACAAGTCAAAAATTACAGCACCATTCTTTTAAATTTATGTTCATAGCCAGACTAACCTGAAAGAAATAGCCATAGCTCTGAAAAAAGGCAGGCAGAGGGGTGGGGTTTAAGCATGTGATTTCACAGCTTTTGTCTGAAATGGTACCACTGAGGAAGATGCATTACTACCACATGCTATTTCTGCAAGTCTGTATCATGCACTTTTATGTGGATATAACGTGCTATTGCTCAAGGTCTTGTTCTGTTGCGGTTTAAACTGATGCAAATGCTACAATGCAGAAATAAACTGAAACTACTGCTGTCTATGTAGAAGAAGCTGTAAGTGATAGTTTTGTCAAACAATGTGTATCATTTTAGAGATGTCCCTTGCTGAGTTGCTACTATCAAATGAACAAGGTTCAGGCTTTACGTATATTGTCTGATTGCTCAGTGGAGAACACTTATTCAAATGTTTGGCTGTACAATATAACCTATGTGTGCATGTTGTTCAGTTATTAGGAAAATGCTTGTTTTTTCCAAACCATTACAATATTAGAGAATTTAATAGGAAATGTAGATTATCTGGAACCCTGTGTGAATGATTAAACTTAGCAGCCTAAATCATGTATTTAATGTGTAGATTACTGTAGCACAAACCAGACTTAGTGGTGAACTGATGATGATGATGATGATGATAAAACTGGACTGAGAAAGCTTGTCTATTTCAGTAATTTACATTTCACCAGGGCCAGAGGGAACTCTCTACCCTGAAAAGTTTCAAAAGTAGTTTGAGTTAGAAACCTGGTACAGATGACATGACAACCCACCTCATTTTATATCATTGGTAGGTTATCATGTTGTGTGAAGCAGGATCATTTCACCATAGTTGGCTTTTTAAAATTCAAGCCTCCCTATAGTTGGTCATAGGCTGTTGTGTTTGTCACTGATAGTGGGTTGTCATATCATCTAAATGAGGCTGACCTGACCCTCTGTGGGAGAGCTCCAACAGCCAGTGGAACACTTGGTGAGAGGAACAAAAATCCCTTGCTACTCTTTACAAGCAACTGCTAGGTGAGCACCACTGAGACAGCTTACAAAGTGCCCAGGTCACAATTCAGAGCTGCTGTTAGTTGCTTGCCCCTGCCCACAGGAACATGCAGCAACCATCCTGGTTGAAGAATAGGCTTTTCAAACTAAAGATTGGCTGGGATCCCATCCTCTTTGATCAAGAACCATGGGTCCCCTTGGCATGGAGCAGCAAACATCCTTCCTGGTCACTGAAGAGGTATAATCTCAAACTGCTGGCAAGGATGGGTAGGAGGTAACTGTTCATTTCACACTGCTTTTCAGGGCAGCAACATGGAACAGATCATGCTACTCAGCTGCCCGAGAGGTCTATTCTTGGACAGGAGGTAGGGATGTCTGATGTGCTCAGTGGCACTAGCTCAAGTCCATGGCAGGATTGGGCATCCCTGCTCCTCTGTTCTGCCCAAGAGATCTACTCTTGGGCAATGGTCAGGAGTGGGTGATCCTCTTGGCAGTGTTGCTTCATCCTTAAGATGGTACCACTGAACAGATCAATCATACCCTGTTTCAGCTTCCACATTCTCCCCATTGCACTTCAGAATGGAGTCCTGTTTATGCAATGGGAATTTTTGGACAGCTGCAGCAAGCTGGAATTGGCTTGCAATCATGGCTGTCAGGGTGAAGAAATTCATCCCTCTGGAACACTGCCTGTAGTACTCAAAATGAGCTTGATTGTCTGTCATGCTTATCATGGGTACTTAACAAAGCAACCAACCTATTATGGCTTATTTCTAGGGTGGGTTTTGTGTTGTACTTATGTAGCTGGAATGTCAGGTAGCTACTAATGTGCTTTAATGATCTTTAGCATTTATTTATGGTGTCTGAACTATTTCATATACATTGATTTTGATGATCCTTACCATCAAGGTTATTATAAGTAAATAGGTCAGTATTATTTCCATAAAATTACAAATGGAAAACTGAGGCTGAAAGACCAACCTACCAAATGCTAGCTAGAACCTTTGTTTTAATTAGAACACTGAACTCTGTCAACCAGAATGATGTGCAAAATGGTGGCTCACAGCGGAACCCGAGGCAAAATATTTGCTCATGGGTTATGGTGATTTATGCACTGTGTCCTTCATTACCAAATACAATCTACAGCTGAGTTGTTATAGAATTCTAACACTGGCATCAGAGTTAGATAAAGGTCCCATTAAAGGCAAGCAATACCATATTTGCTGGTGAGGAACACTGAATCTTTGTTTCTCACCAGGAACAATAATCACAAATCTAATGACAGAGATTTTCTTTTACTTTCAGTTTTGCTATTTAAAAGTACTATTTATGATTTAGCCAATCTACTCTAGATTATCCTTAGATTTACCAGTGGATTCTAAGTTATCTTTTACCAGTTCCCACCTAAATAATTCATAGTAGAAATTAATTAGAACCTTTAGTAGTTCCCAGATCGCTATTCACCTTGCAATTATTGTTTGTCACTATTTTAAAAATTTATATATTGCTTTTCTGCAGGACTGTGTTTCCATCTTGTATATTAAATCATAGTTGCTAAATCCAGAATGGACCCCAGTGCAGTCCAAAATACTGCATATAGACCTAACAAACCAGGGTTCAAATTTTAGTTCATAAATCATTACATGATATTTGAGAAACTTGTGTGGGAGGGGAGGGTGTAAATCCACAGTGCCCATATAAGTTGCAAGAATAAAAGAGTAGGCAGACAAAATTATACTTGACTTTAATTCTATATCTTTCAATATCTGTTCTTCAGCTCCGACACTGGCATAGCTGCGGCTTTAAATCCTCGCCTCAGCCACTTCTATGTGCCAATGTAAGTTTTTTCTACAAAATGGTATAATAATTGCATTTTTATTAGAAACGTTGTCAGTGGTAGTAGCTGAAGTCTTTCTTAAAAGCCCAAATTCTTCTCAGATGTTGTTAAGTTGGTTATTTCAGCACATTTTCACTTGAGGCAGGATATATGTATACATGTTATTGGCATTTTTGCCAGTGTATTGGTTCTGCTTTAATCCTTTCAGATGTCTTGCAGATCGAAATCAGAGCAGCAGAACTCTTCTCTTGAGAAGATTAAGCCAGAACCAATACTGTTGAGTGGTGAATGGAGTGTGGCTACTTTCCTACTTTATAGCATTTATTCTAACATTCATAACACCAGAAGAATACAAAAGGTATGAAGTCCAAATTGCCAGTCCCAAACTAAGACTCTTTGGCCATCAAGTCTCAAAAGTATCATGTACTTAATCTGATTTTAGCTTAGAAAAAGCAAATCAGAATCATCAGGCTGCTTCAGATTATATCACAAAGGAAGAGCATTGGATGGTTTGGGCAATGGAGCCTGAAGTGTTCATTATACAGAAAAGGGAGAGGGGCATGATCCTCCAGTGATTAACTGGCTGAGGAAAGCTCTCTCATAACTTCATGTAACAATGGTTGGGTAGACCTTGAGCCTGCAGCTAAACATGGCCACCAAGTCTTCTCAATTTATTGACAGAAATCTCTTCTTGCTGTGGTTGGCATTATTTAGAAACTGTGACATGCTAGAACCTGTGCCCAGGTGTCAACTTGATATTGTCATATTACAACCATAGCATCATTTATAGAAAGAGAATTAACTAGTGTCTTAATTCTGATGGGATACATATTTTGTCTTTAAGGTTTTTTGAAATCTAGCTTTTTTATGACATATCTAGACTAGTTTAAGCTTGGTATATCTTTTATGGTTCAATTATATTATGTAAAATATAGCTATAGATCTTTTTATGAATTAATATTTAATACAGTTAGTGAGTGCTATGCAAGTATTACAAAAGGTTTTTCAGATGTTTTATATCAAAGAGTATAATGGGCAGGGAGAATGTCCAGAAGCAATTCTACAAATTTCAGATAAAGGGTACAGACAGTTAAGGAATAGGGATAAATGTGAATCAAATATAAAGGAAAGCTGATTATTATTATTATTATTAATAATATTAATATTAATATTTGTTACCTGCCATTCAGGGCAGGAGCCTTCCCAAACCAATCTGGTAATTAAAAACAGACAATTAAAAAAAGCAGTGTTGGACACATTCAAAACTATATATCAACAAACAGACAAACTAGCCAAACTAGATTTTTGCTTTATGGTCATCATCATAACAAAACAAATAAAACAAATAAGGCACACATGAAATATCTAGTAGCCCATGTTTCTCAGAGACCATTTCCTGCTTTTTTCTTGTAGCTTTTAAGTTACTTTTGTTTCAAAGTGGCTGTTTTTAAATCTTGTAATTATGAGCAGTGTTAAGGTATTTATGTTAATGGAAAAGCTGGATATAAATATTAAGATCAATAAATATGTGCCACCAAGTGCCTTTCCTTCCTATTCAGCAGTGATAGTGCTTGGTCTTTGCTGCTGCATCAACTTAAAAACTTTCTTCCTCCACATCCCCACAAAATTCCTACAGTGTTATGTTATGGTATCTTGTGGACCTTGCTTTCCTGCAAAATACTTTCTTACCAGCAAGCATCTTTGTCCCTTGCTGAGATGAACATATCTTCTGCCTATGTTTCCTCCTGGAATGGCATCTACCACCAGCCTATGTACATCTGTTTCTGCTTTTCCCATCTAGCCACAGTTCTGTGTAGCTGTGCTGTACAACGTGCTTAGTAATGTAATATTGCAGAAGAGCCTCCCATTAGTGGTCATGTTTTTATTTTTGAGTAATACTGCTAAAGGTTTCACTGGACAGCTTTCATCTGTAAGAATTGGTTAGCTGTAATGACTGGCAGCTGCAACTTTAAACAGGAAAACTGAAACTATCAGCACCACTTTGATGCTGCAGTTGTGGTTGTTAACATTTTAGAACCAACTGTAAGACAATAGCCAAGAATTGGTTATAGAAGACTATTGTCATATAATTTTGGATAATTGGTTGCCTGTTTGAGATGTGCATTTTGCAAATCACTTGGGACTTCCTTATTTTATGTTGTATTAAAATACAAATAAGAAAGAGCCCTATGGAGTTCTTTCTGTTATTCTTTCACATGAGATTAAGTCAGCTAGAGATAATGGGCCACTAGATATTGGTGTCTGCTTTTTGATATTCTACAGCCATACTTTCAACTTATTTGATCAATAAAGGGAATACTAAGGGTCTCATTTCTTTGCACTCTGACATCACAGAAGATGGTCATTCAGTGCATAATACCCACTGATTTTTGGTGTATTTTTAAAATTAAAATGTCACTTTCAAAGTTGCTGCTTGTCTTTCAAAATTAATATAAATGGAGTTCAGCTGGGCATCTTTCATTGGTACTGATTATTTTTCTTTTACCTGTTGGTGGTAAACTGTTAAGAAGAAAATGTTTTGTTATGGTCAGACTAAACATTGCACTAAATGTGTAGCTTGCATTTCTCATTTTCTTTCTTAAAATAGCTACTGGAAAGGTTAAAAATCCCCTCCCTGCATCTGCAGTCCTAAAGAAAATTCTTCCCAAAGCTTTTACTTATCTTCCATTCTGAGGTAAATTTCTGATTGGAGGGGAATGGTTTTCATCAGGACTGAGACACCTTGCCTTTTTTATCTTGATCAGCACCCTGACTATATTTTTAAAGGAAGAAGCTAGAACACAGCAACTACACATTTCATGTAAGATGTAGTTTGAGCATTTTTTGTTGTAAGGCACAAGATACCTTTCAGAATTGCTACCAAAAGCCAGTCAAATTGATGAGGTACAATGAAAAACCAGTTCCAGTCTTAACTCCAGATGAATAAAATCAAACCTTGAAAATTAGTAAGCTTTCAATTAAGTAATACAAAATGCAGCAAAGAATTATCTCTCTTCAACCTTTACGGTATGTTTAAATTGCTGTGGCCTGTTCTTTTCTTTTAATAGGGTCCAGACCATCAGACAGTCCTGTTTAACCATGGAGCAGTGCAGAATATTGCTCATCTGTTAACTTCTTCATCCTATAAAGTAAGGCATTAATAGAATCTCTGATCGATAATGTAAGCTACTGTTTTAAAATCTTGATGCAGCATTATTGGTGAAATGAAAGTGTAAGTATAATAGCTCCTGTTCTGATAGGAAAAGGATTCCATATTTTTTTTCCTGTAAATTTGGGTGTAGATATGTAGAGAGACTTTAAATAGTGTTTCCTACACCAGAAGTGGGCACAGAATAGTCTCCAGATGATTTAGTCTTAAGCTCCTAGCATTCCTGACCACTGGCCATGTTGACAGGGGCTTCTGAGTGAAGTGCAAAATATTAGGAGAAATGCCTTCTGCCCACTCATATATCACAGAATGGCGATGGGGAGAGCAGCACATTTTCCATCCCTGCCATAGAGGAATATTTCTATGATCAGTGGGAGAGGCATATCAGAGGTGAGGGAGAAAGAACATGAAAAGGAGCAGCACCTCCATTGATGGCTTTAGCCATGCATCTTGTGATGTAACAATGATTATCAGTCAGCACTTGTCTATAATGTGACTATGTATTTAGTATCTCACACTTCAAAACAGAAGCAACTTAATTACATGGCAGAATGAGGGCACAATTAAAGGGAAAGTTGAAATAATTAAATATTCCAAGCCAAGGATGCACAAAGTTAAATATGGCAATAATTCTACTATAATATGAAGTGATAAAAAGAATTTGAACTTCTGCAAATTTAATAACTTTGTGAAACCCACAGCTATGATTAATTTAAATCTAATATTTGTACATAATATGTAAGCAGATAAGGGAAAGGAATTGAAAGCAAATATTCATTGCAGTGTTGGAAGACTGCAGAGAATGAACCCAAATTCTGGACAAATTTGCATATCACACTAAGCTACCCTAAAATTAAGCCACCATGTGTTACTTGCTAGTTCACTAAAAAGAGGACAATCTGCAGTTTGCTATAGCTTGCTCCCCTCTCTTTCAGTCCTACTGGTTTCCTGAACATATCCCAGATGCCTTTGTAACAAGTTCTTATTTTCTCAGTCCCTAACTTACTACCCTTTTTGCAGTTGTTCCAATGACCTTGTCAACTCCCAAGGAAATTCTTCTAACATCAGATTGCTGAATTGAATTAATTTTTATGAACATGGTAATGTGTTTGTATTGCATTTTTTTCTCTTTGAGATCATCTCAAGGCCACTCCTCTGCTTCTTTTAGCCAAGTGTACAGAGTTTTTCCTCTTATCAATGTCCTTGTCAGTTTCATCTTCCCCATTGACACTGCCCAAAAGAACACCTCCCTTGTATTTTTTGAAGATGTAATTCACCATGGCAGTATTTAAAATTAACTCTTTTACTTATCTGCTATGCTGTTGCTTTTCCTTTGGCCTTTAGTTGCTGATTGTTATGCTTGAATGTTGCTAGTTGCCTTGAATACTACTTCAATAAATGGACAGTCAATCTAAATTTAAATAAGTATTGTGGTATATTATTCATTCAATTTATATACAACTTAAAATATCTAAAAACAATCTTAGAACAGCTGTTAGGAAAGTAGCTGAGTGGACAAATCAATTAGACAGTAAATTCTTAATTATAAGAAGATATTTCAATTATGCAGTCAGCTCAGAAGTCTGATTTTGTATATTGTCCTAAATATTAAAGCAGGCTGTATGTAAATAAGTTTCTGGTTGTAGGCACATTATTACTGCTGCTCATATTACTATCTCTCTTTTATCAAGCAGAGAAGTAGGTGAGAACTTTTCCTGTCCAAATCTAACAACTTTCAGAGGACTGAAAATGTCGCATTGGAGCTCTGCCTCAGACTTGAGAACCATGCCTCCAGTCATTTAGTTTTACTGGTTTATTTAAGGACTTCCTGTGTGTATTCACATGACTTTCTTATGGAACAGTTAATAAAACCTAATCCAGATTATAGCTTTCATTGAACTTAATGACAATATAAATGCTGTGTATTTGTACAGGTTCGAATGCAAGCTCTGAAATGCTTCTCAGTTCTAGCCTTTGAAAACCCCCAGGTATCAATGACTCTAGTAAATGGTAAGCTGAAAGTTTCAGTCTTTAATGAGAACTTTCACAAAGCAATTGCCAATTAGTTATTTCCTGAAATGTATTTTCTCTTTCTTTCAGTGTTAGTTGATGGAGATTTGTTACCACAGATTTTTGTGAAGATGTTACAAAGAGACAAGCCTATTGAAATGCAGCTCACATCAGCCAAATGGTAAACTTTTCCAGGATCTAGAAACAATAAATGCTAGATATATTTACTTATTCATTTTTATATTACATTAACTTCTGAGTAATTATGACAACACTATACCAAACCATACAGCAAATTCTCAAAATACAAAAAATGGGGGGGGTACTTTGAGTCAACCTAAATAATTATTGCTACCTTAATACATGTCTCTACAATTATATTTATAGCCTCTACATTTTGAAAACTTTAAAATGCTTGCTTTAGTAGACTACTAAGAGAACAGTCCTACGGTCCTTGAAAGAGTGTCTTAGGGTGAATAGGAAATGGGGGATTCCATGTAGATAGATCTATCACCTGAGGAGATTGGTGAATTCTCACTCATAATTCCCCATTCCTCCTAGCTCCCTTTCAGAGGTCAGTGTCATGACCTTGGAAGAGGACAAGGGGACAGGAGGCATAAAAGGTCATAAAAATAGATTTTTATTTATGAATTCTAAATATACTCTTTGATGTGTAAGGAGGTTTGTTGGGTTAGATGTTTCTTTTATACTGTTATATTTTAATGTGTTTTGAGTATATTTGTTTTATTATTGTTTAAATCAGATTTTATCTCTGATTGAAAGCCAAATTGAATACCATTTTCATGACCTAGCAAGATGAGCTCAAAAACCTGTCTAATGCAGGTTTTTTAGAGGGCTAGGAGGCAAAAACTGCCTTTACTGTTTATCCTGTCCTTCCAACAAAATCCCAGTAGGGTATAGAATTCTGAGAGGGTGACAATCCTGCAGGTGTTTATCCTAGGACAAGTTAACTATATAGTTGTGTTAACTTGCTTATGCAAACTGTGATATTACTACAGGTAGAGGTCCTGATTTGGAATATATGTTTTATATGCAGAAGGTCCCTGCATCCCCATTTAAAACAATGTCTCTGGCATCTACATCTAAAACAGTCAAGGAGCTGGTAATGGGGAAAGCCTCTCTTTGCTGAATCTCTGGGGAACTGCTGAGAGCCAGTGTATTAAGTGGTTAAGAACATGGGCCTGGGGCTCAAAAGATGTGGGTTCTAGTTCCCAATCAGCTATGGAACTGACTGGGTGACTTTGCACCAATCATAGACTCTCAGCCCAACCTACCTCATGGGGTTGTTATTATGAGGATAAGATTGAGAGGGGAATTATATAAGGTAACTTGAGTTCGTTGTAAGGAAAAACAGGATGGAAATATAATAAAATAAACAAATTCATTTTTTTTCTTTTCAAGGAACTCAAGGCAGCTTACATAATTCTCTTCTTCCTGCTCTCAATTTTATCCCCACAACAACAACCCTGTGAGGTAGGTTGGGCTGAGAGTCAGTGCCTTGTGTAAAGTCACCCAGTCAGCTCCATGGCTGATTCCCTCATAGAACCCACATCTCCTGAGTTCCATTCACACACTTTTAACCACTCTATCACATAAATAAGCTGTTGGTAGTCATTATAGACCATAATGTTTTAAATGGAAAATTGTTTCTCCTATTATAATAAAGCAGCTTTTCATGTTTTATTTGGATACAACTGTACTCCCAGCCAACATGTATATGATCCAATTTGCTTCTTCATTGGGAAAATCTAATGTCATGAGAATTTTTTTCCCCAGTATCACAAATTTTTAGCTTTCAGGTGCTTAACTGTTTTTCATTTAACTTTTAAAGGCATACCATTTATTGTTTTATGGTTAATCCAGATCAGCATATAACAGATCCTAAAATACACTTTAGATTTAACTTACCCATATTGTCGAAAGTATTTAATTGTCCTTGGGATCCTAGTAGATACTTTAATCTTCCATTCTTTTGTCATTATCTGGATAAATTAAACTTAGCAGTAAATAAGCATTTGATGGTTTCATTATAGCCTTACTTATATGTGCAGAGCTGGAGCAATCAGCACGGATGATACCTGCATTGTGTTAAAGGTAAGTTGGTCAAAACTACAACAGCATTTGTAGCAGTTAACCAAATGCAAACTGTCATGAACCAAGTCACTGGCCTGATTTGCATGCTGGTTTATAACATAACCCACAAGCTTCTGCTTTGTAAGTTCTGTGGGGTGGCACATGTACCTGGAATTATGGGTTGTTTAGGGGCAGAACAACTTAGAAGTTATCCCATGGTTTGTTGTTGGGTCAATTAATGGCTTGTTTAGCCCCTAAACAACCCAGTGGTCCTGGTTCAAATATTGCACAGCCTATGAAGAACATGGGTTGTGTAACCAAAGAAGAAGAAGCGGTCCCTGTCATATGTGAACAGCCTCACTGAAACCATGGTTTCTGCTAGGGATTTAGAAAGTAGCTAATCAGACTGTTCCTACTTGCCATGATTGTTGCTGATTTCAGCTGTATGTTCATCCTTTCCCACTGAATTTCTCTTGGCTTGTCTTTGTTAAAAGAAGAGAGTGTAGTAATTATGTCATATGAGGAGTCATTTGGAATGGATTTCGTATTTGTATTTCACATTCCGTATTGAGTATGTTGCCTCAGGAGTATGATGGTCAGAAATGATCATCATGAAATTAGCAGGTATAATGAGGAGAAAAAACCTTCAAAATAGCTCTACTCCAGTTTTGAGGTCAAGAACATCTTTTACATCTCAGAAAGTTATCATTTAGCTTTTTGTAACAGCTAGCTGCTTTTGACTGCCTCTTAAGTATGGGTTCCTTTCAGTAAACCAATACTATTCTGTTCATGTAATTTTAAAACAATACATCTTATCTAATGCCTCACTTTGTGAAGAGTTGCCTGGGGCTTTTTGTAGAAGGGATTGCTCCTTATTCCTATTAGTTTGGTACCATTTGGTTTTTCAAATGGGAAGTGGGTGGTTTTATATTCCAGAATGCTATATGTTGTGACCATTACTATATAGGTATTATGGGCCAAAATGTTTCTGGTTGTGCTTAATTCTCTTCTGTCATAACACTCAATTGGCCTATATTTAAATTGTGGAATTGTGAGAACAATTTCAAATAAATCTTGACAAATTTGACAGGCTGGGATTCTTAGTTGCATATCATTTCTTAATGTTTATAGCAGTGGTTGCATAAAATTATGCTTCTGAACAGGCACTTACATAGATCTTTGGGAAAATAATTGATTAGGAAATGTTTAGAAAAAAGACTTTAAATGATAACTGTAACAAACTCACTAAAAGATGTATGAATAAATTACTTGAAAAACTAATTATAATGCTTCTGCCCACTAGACATTACCATGTTTGGCACGGATGTGTAGTAAAGAGAGACTGCTAGAAGAGAGAGTGGATGGAGCAGAAACTCTTGCCTATTTGATTGAAGCAGATATCGAGCTGCAAAGAATTGCCAGTATTACTGACCACCTTATTGCAATGCTTGCAGACTACTTCAAATATCCCAGTTCAGTGAGTGCCATCACTGATATAAAAAGGGTAGGTTATGTCAGCAAATTCAAAGTTTACAAAAGCACATGGGAAAAGTTATTAAATTATATCTGAGTGATAAGATGACACAGGTTAATATATTTTATCGCATACCTGTAGAATTCCAGATCTATATACCAACCAAACTAGAGTTTTGATGAAATCCTTCACAGAGACTGGGATAAGAATAAACTCTGGCCGTGCACATTTATTCCTCCCTTAGTGTGAATGAGTTAACAGTCCAGGAAGTCTTCAATTATCTGTGGTTTCCCATTTGGGAAATGTCTTTGGATTAAGCTAAGATATGAAGTCATAGATATGTGCTGGTTTAATATCCTGGCTTAAGCAAAGCAACCATAATTTTCTGATGCTGACAAAATGGGAAACTAATTGAAGAGGTCTTGGTTTGTTCAATCCTACTGTAAAAGGAAGAGTGAAAGGGCTCTGTGCATCTCCACAGGACTTAATCATATGTTAACTTATTAAGCTGAGATATGATTGTTCAAAGCAACTTAATGTGACTTCCTGAGCACAATACTTAATGTATTCTTAATATCACACTAAGTTGATTATTGAAAACATTCTGGCTTGGTCTTAAATGATATGAAAATTAAGAAAATGAAATTTTAGTTAAAGCTTTAAATGTCCTACATATCCAGCTGATATTCTGCCCAATTTGTAGTAGGAAAAAAGGAGTTTCATCCTTGGCACTCCAGATAGAAGTGTCCAGCTTTGCTTCCATCTTGAGGCGTACTCAAAAAATAAAAAGGACAGAACTGTGTTAGGTGCTGCTAACCTTGATCAATAAGCACAACTCTAGTATTAAGACTTTTCCTTCAGCACCCTGTACCTACAAGAATGTGTTCAGCATTTTAGGTTACACTGACTAGTGAGGAAATGGCATTTTACCAGGCCAAACAGCTAACAGCAAAGTACAATGTTCTGTGTGATTAACTGCTAATTGAATGTATGGTGGTGTTGGACTACTTGGTTTTCTGTACTGTTGCCAACTTTCTTTTAATCTTCCTCTGCTTAATGTCCTTTACTTTAGATTGCTGAGGTTGTAACATCAGCAATCAGTGCTAGCTTTAAGAGGGTAGGCAACTTGAATGGCCCTGAGAGACATACGTGGCAATAGATAGGCAGCCAGTGGCCCATGTGGACTCTCTTGCTCGCTCGCTCGCTCGCTCGCTCGCTCTCTCTCTGTCACACACACACACACACAGTAACATATTGGGGGGCAGTTGGGAGCCAAGATGTCTGCAGTAGGTCTGAAAGGTGGTCCCTAGCGGCTCCATCTGGCCTGTACTCTGTGTTGCCCACCTCTGGTTTATAAGATCTTGCCTAGTAATACTACACAGAAAAAAAAAGTGGAATACTACTGGAGGCATGAAAGATATCAATTTGTACAAACTATTAATGGTATTTGCCTAGTACAAACACTGTAAAATTTAGTTGGTTCAAATGTAATTCTAATAGCTGTTTGAGAGGTGGTTGTATAATGTCCATAAAAAGCATATTGCTTAAAAACAGCTGTGTCACTTATTTTGTGTCCCTTTCAGTCTCCCATGTTACTCAGAGCTCAGAGTAGGTACTCTTCTGCAAACAAGTAAGAGAGTTTTCAATTTAAGAATGATTTAAATAATTTAAACTAATTTATTTTTTTCTTTTTAAAAATAGCTTGATCATGACTTAAAACATGCTCATGAACTACGCCAAGCAGCATTCAAGCTGTATGCTGCACTTGGAGCAAATGATGAAGATATACGAAAGAAGGTGAGCCTAAGAACACGGTGTTGTTTCTAACCTGCCAGTAGCTCAGTCGGGAAGCATTTTTTTTCTGGAATATGCAGAATGATAAAACATCCATTCCTGACCTGCTGAATAATAAAAATCCTCCTTCAAACTCGATTTTGTGTCCTTGTCAAGAGTCTTTGGTCACTGAAATACAGTCTGTGATGCTTCTTCTTATGTTTAATTTTTTGAGTTCTATATATTACTGAACTTTCCCTTTTTTGTTAGTTGGACCCTAAATGTGTTGACTTTCAGAAACCTCCACAAGAGATCTTTTAAATTAGTTTTTGCTAGTGAATAGAAATAGATCTTTGGTATTCTAGGTTTCTGTACCCTTTAGGAGGCAGATGTTCATGCCCCAGCCAGCATAACTGGGAGTAGTTTCTCTGACTAAATATGCATGGGACTTTGCCTTAAGGGAACTTTCCCAAATTGTATTAAGGGTTTCTTTACTCAGACACTAAAAGCATGTGAAACATGTTTTCCACTTTGTGCAATAACCTATAAGTAACTTGAGTATGGTGTTGTGCACTAGATTGGGAAGTAACTGTTTTTCTGCTGTTGCTACTCTTACACAAGTTGTATGAAGGGGGAATCATAGAGCATCCAATTAATGTATAGAAAAGAATCCCTAAAAATTGAAAATATGGCCTGGCCACTGGGGTGTATGTTTTGTTGGTCACTAGTTCTAATCAAATGTTACATGTAGGAGAATGTGACTCTTGCACAACCTTTCATGCATGCATGCACAAAATAATGGCAATGTGAGGTATTTCTAATTTCTAATTTTGACCCACCAATTGAACCACATGCAGTACTATGGGTGAACAAATTGGACTAAAGCAAAAAACTTTTAACTCTGTACATTAAATTCAAATGCAAATTGAGCAACCTGAAAAAAATGTGAACAGTAAAATAAATTCCAATTGTGAACATAAAAGTCAATGACCTCTTTGTTCCTGCTTCTTATTCACAATTTTGTTAAAAGATGGAACTTTCTTGTTGATTGTGAGGTCTGTCTGTGGATTCAGGCAATTCCTTAATGTTGTCTTGATTGACAAAAGAGAACTGAATCCAAATGCAAACAATGTAATAATAAATAATCTTGGACAAAAAACATTGCAATCCGCCAATTTTGGTAAATTGTAATTCAGCCTTCCTCTTTCTCTCACCCCTGGGCATATAGGCACCCCAGGTTGGGAACCCCTGATGTAATGTCTTATCAGGAATATGATTTTTTTCTGAAAGCTTCTGTCTTATTAAAGTGACATTTTCTCTAGTTAGCATATTTAGATACTGCATGAAGAATATAGAATATTGATGCAAACACGTTATATGTCATGGCTGTAACTTCTAGTACTATTCAACTCTTCTAGGGACTTCCTTAATTTCATAATTTCTTCCTTCAGATAATTGAAACTGAAAATATGATGGATCGGATTGTGAATGGTTTGTCTGAATCTAGTATCAAGGTGCGCTTAGCTGCAGTCAGGTATGAATTTATCTATTGTGAGAAGCATTGTGACCATTTGTTAGGGTCTGGGGCTGGAACAGGGCAATAGAACTTGAAATGAGACAGTGTTGAAATGTAAGGTTTAATGGCAAGTCCAATAGCAAAGTCCAAGTTGTAGTAACCAAAGAGGCCTTGGTCTGGAACCAGTCGTACATATCAGGGCAAAAAAAGGATGTGGTCAGGAAGACACCAAGGGTCAAGAACCTGGAGGACAAACAGAGGTGCCGGTACCTTGGGCGAGATACACAGCAAGGCAAGGTGCATGTATTTCAACCACAGCTAGCAGATAAACCTGCATTGCTGAGGCAACACAACAAGACAGGATACACAGCAAGGCAAGATATAGGTCAGGCAGAATGCAAGTACAACAGCAAAGAGAATAACTTGTGATGCTGAGGGAACATTGAAGTGAAGAGACAGACAGCAAGATGCAGGATACACTCAGGAATCAGGAGCAGGCACAGAGGAGGATCTGGGTTGTTGAGGTCAGTTCTGGAGAGAAGAGCTTGCTCTTACACAGTTCTTCTCCCAGGACTCCCAGTTGGCACTTTTCAGTAGATGAGAACTTCAGCAGGGCCTGCAACTGATCCTTTGAATATGGTGGTGGTTGCTGTGGTCCTGGACACCAGAGCAGCCTAGATCCTGACACTAGTATGCTTAGTTTAACTGTGTTGCACTTAATTACCTAGAGTAAACAATGAGGTTAAAAGCCCTGAAGACTGTAAATCTTCTTCAGCAATATTTATTATTTGAAGAGAAGTGAAATAAATTTTGGTTCATTTTCAAATCATACTCAATTACAGCCAGTGCAGTGTAGTGGTTAAGAGCATGGGTCTGGGATTCAGGCAATTTGGGTTCTACTCCCCACTCAGCCAGCTGGTTGACTTTGGGCCGGTCACAGACTCTCAAACCAACCTACCTCACAGGGTTCATGTTGGGATAAGAATTTAAGAGCAGGAGAAGGAGAATTATGTAAGCCTCTTTGACTTAATTAGGTAAAACATGGCATATCAATCTAATAAATGAGTTTTGCATTAGATTTTTCTGTAAACCACATGAAAAAGCTACTTCTAAGCAATAGAAGTGTCTTGTGGTTCATATTTTATTATTCTTTGCAGATGTTTGCACAGCTTGTCACGATCCGTGCAGCAGCTTCGAACAAGTTTCCAAGACCATGCTGTATGGAAGCCCTTAATGAAGGTAATTTTTTGCCCATCAAAATGTTAGATATTCTGTTCTAAAAGTTATGTTTCTGTATGACTCATACACATGGATGTGTATGAGTTACAGGTGTGAGCCGCCCCGAGGCTTCGGCGAATGGGGCGGCACAGAAGTCTCCTAAATAAATAAATAATAAATAAATACCTATGTTCAAATTAGATGGCAAAACCACCACAGGGTTTTGTAGGGATGGATTTAATTTACTTTTTGTCTTTGTTGACTGTTCTAATATATTACATATTAGATTGACTGCTTCTCCCTTCTGCTGGTTTAACCACAGAGTTTTCTTGGAAATAATGAACTGTTTTCAGCCTTCATGTTGAACATTCCAGTAATCATATTACATTACTATTTAGGATGCAGTCATCTGGCTTAGTTGCCTGATCAAATATCCTGTGCTCTGCCTTGCTCTTGCTGGCAGTTCGGAGGAGCAAATAAGTCTTTTTTCATCCATCTACTTTCATCATGGGTCCTCAAATTACAGCCTGTGGGATGGATCCGGCCCATCCTGCCCTTTCATCCGGCCTGTGGTGCCTTCAGTGCACGGGAGGCAGTGGCTTGCTCACTCGGAGATGGTTTTGGACTCGCTGGGAGATCTCCCAGCAAGTTCAAAACCATCTCTGAGCAAGCAAGCTGCCGCTGCCGCCTGCCTCCCCTGCGCCCGCTGCTGCCTTGCAGTGCAGGTTGGAGGCGGTGATGTCCTCACTCTGAGATGGTTTTGGACTTACTCGGAGATCTCCCAGCGAGTTCAAAACCATCTTCGAGCGGGCGAGCGCGCATGCGTGGAAGAGGCAGGTGGCGGCTTGCTCCACTGCACGCCCAATGCCACCTCGCATCCCTCCCCCTCGCCGGCCTGCCCATGTAGCCCCTGCCTTTCAACTGACCCCCTATTGAAAAAGTTTGAGGACCCCTGACTTTCATTGTATCTTGTGCTGCTATGCATCTGAGTTAATCTAGATGTCACGTGCTGCTGGAAGTGGTGACTGGGAGTCTGTTGGCCCCATCTCTCTCCCCCCCTCCACTCCCTCCCTCACGTCTCCTTTCTTTTCATAAGATTGGAACTAAGACATCAGAAGCCACTGTGAACCTTTTAATGACTACTGAGAAGGGTGGGGGTGAGTGGGGTGGAGGGCATACCCACTTGTCTGTGACCTAGCAGGAGGAAATCTTGGTGCATGGCCTTCAGATGCTGCCTAGGTGCCGCAAGATTACTCTTACAAGGCTCTGTCCGATAGGGCGCAACTACTAACATAAATTTCATTGTGCCATTGTAAACTACTCTAATGTAATACCAATAGTTTAAGCAGACATGCTGATTTCCCCAGGAAAACTGCATGTTACCTAATGCAATTGGCCTTGCACTGGAATAGTTGCTCTAGTACCATGTAATTTACATCAGTGGTTGCACTCCATTGGATACTGGCCTTAATGTTGAAATTACAATTATATTTCCTCGTAAATCTTCTTTTGAAGATATCATGAAATAATCTTTGAAGGTGCAATCCTATGCGTGCATGAATGGCTGTCTGGGGATTATTATGAATTGTGGGGCCTTTTTTTTTGACTGAACATACATTCTAAATTAATTCGCTTAGCTGACCAAAAGTGATTTCTATTGTGCAGGCTTCTCTACCACACTTGTTCATCTGTATTTACACATAACTGGATCCTCTTGTTTGATAGTACATTATTCAAAAACCTTGATAGTATTGCGTGTTTGGCAACCACATCATGGCTGTGGTAGTAAAAAAGTTGCACAGATTTTATCTCATTGATAATCTAAACACTTGTACTTGACATAAAAATGATGGAAACATAATTTTCTATAAAATGTTCACAATATGGGATGAGACAGGAAGTGATAAGCTGCCATGAAACATGAATTATGAAAGAATATTAAAACTACCCAGCAGTCCCTGAAAAAAATATCTTTCCTGTGATGTCCTCAGCCATTTATGTGAATTCATCCAGAAGGTGATCTTCTAAGTTCTAAAAAAGTATATATTAAGAAAAGGTATTATTGGATGTAGAATTATCTTTAATTAATATGTAATAAATGTGATCTACCTATTATGATGTCATTGGTTTCATTATGAACAATTCAAAATCTAAGTTTTACTGTAAGTGGTTAGTTGCAGAACAGTAATCTTGACTTTTGGCCTAGCATTTCCCCTGACATTTTTCTGCGTTAGTCTGATTTGTAACTATAAATAAAGTTAAAACTCACTGATAAAGCAGAGATAAAGCTGCTTTTTTTGTTTAAAAAATAACACTATTCTGGTGGAAATAGCAAGGAAATCCATCCCTATCATAGCATGTGCAAAGAGCTACCCTGTAGAGGGCGGATGCTCTTCAAAGCTGTGGCAAATTTACTTAGTGGCATCCTTGTGATGAGTTCACAACAAATGTATAGATGAAATTACTTTTAGAGAGTGCAAGAATGATATCCCCTTTTAAGTTGTGGAATACAACCTGTCACATGTTGTTCTTTCATTAGCAAGAGAGGGAGTCGTTTCCTACATCTGGGGAACCTTTCACCCAGTTTAAGCCCTGGCTTCTGGCATGAGGGGTGTTTCTTTCCTTTGTTTTTGTTTTTATTTGTGGGATTTGATAGTTAAAGGAATGCTTGATTTTTCTTCCTGCTTCCCCGGCTGTGATAGGATGACTAGGATGCCACTTAAAACTCTGTTCCTGGGATGGGAAACCATGGTGACCATAGAATCATCTGCAACCATGGACACTTCTTTTCTTTTATAACAAGGTATTCCTTTCTCCTTCTCCTTAGGTGTTACAGAATGCTCCAGATGAAATCTTAGTGGTAGCATCTTCCACTCTATGCAATCTGCTCTTAGAATTTTCTCCAAGTAAAGAGGTTGGTTGGACTCCATTAACTCAAAAACTGCATTTGTTATTCTTTATGTAATCTAAAATGTGTGCCCTGTGAATTAAATTACATTAGGCTGATGTGCATAGAATACCGCTCATGGTCCCTTTAAGCTTTCTAATTCCATGACTGTGACGATAGTCTCTCTGTTCTTGGGCCATGCTCCCAACTCTCCGATTTCAAATCTGTAAGCAATTCTGTCTTATCTCCAAATAGACAACAAACTCACCCTAGACCAGAATGTTCTTTCGAGTTCAGATAGTCCACATTTACCAGGCCATTCACCATATGAAATAATTCTGCTAGAGAGTATTTAGCAAGTAGTATGGTACCAATTTAATACTGTGTTCCAGTTTCTATCATCCTACTTCAGCTTCATATTCCATTAAGTATATTTATATAATGGTTGCAATGGTTTATCTGACTGATTTATCAATGTGCAAGAATATCCTGGCCTTGCTGAACCAGAAGACCATCAACAAGAATGACTATCTGGGTTAATACATATTTCCACTGAAGAGCTATATATTCCAGCTGGATCTATACATCTCCAAAAATGGTTGAACATAAATAATTGTTTACAGATATTGAGCCTTCAGAAACTACTGAAACAGAAGCAAAAGTTAGACTAGCCAGGTCGGAAGGTGTCCAATATGCTACTGGGGAAGAGCAGAGGGCTAGTACTAGTGGCGCCAGAAAGGATGAAGCAACTAGGTCAAAGTCGAAAGGACACTCAGTTGCAGATGTATCTGGTAGTGAAAGGAGAGTCCGAGGCTGTAAAGACCTATACTCCATAGGAACCTGGAATGTAAGATCTATGAATCAAGGCAAGCTGGACGTGGTCAAACGAGATAACAAGACTGAACATCGACATCTTAGGAATCAGTGAACTAAAATGGACAGGAATGATTGAATTTAATTCAGATGACCATAAGGTATATTACTGCAGGCAAGAATCCCTCAGAAGAAATGGAGTAGTCTTCATAGTCAATAAAAGAGTAGCAAAAGCAGTACTGGGATACAATCTCCAAAATGACAGAATGATCTCAGTTTGAATCCAAGGCAAACCATTCAACATCACATAGTCCAAGTCTATGCCCCAACCACTGGTGCTGAAGAGGCCGAAGTTGACCGGTTCTATGAAGGCCTACAACACCTTCTAGAATTAACATCAAAAACTGATGTGCTTATAATCATGGGGGATTGGAATACTAAAGTAGGAAGCCAAAAGATAACTGGAATAACAGGCAAGTTTGACCTTGGAGTACAAAATGAAGCAGGGCACAGGCTGGTAGAATTTTGTCAAGAGAATACGATGGCCATCGCAAACACTCTTTTCCAACAACCCAAGAGACGACTCTACACATGGACATCACCAGACGGTCAACACAGAAATCAGATTGACTATGCGCTCTGCAGCCAAAGATGGAGAAGCTCTATACAGTCAGTAAAAACTAGACCAGGAGCTGACTGGCTCAGATCATGAGCTTCTGGTTGCAAAATTTAGGCTTAAATTGTAGAAATTAGGGAAAAGCACTAGGCCACTCAGGTATGACCTAAATCATATTCCTGATGAATATACAGTAGAGGTGACAAATAGATTTAAGGAATTAGATTGGATAGACAGAGTACATGAAGAACTATGGACGGAGGTTCGCAAGATTGTACAAGAGGTAGCAACTAAAACCATCCCTAAGAAAAAGAAATGCAAGAAAGCAAAATGACTGTATGAGGAAGCTTTACAAATAGCTGAGGAAAGAAGGGAAGTGAAAAGCAAGGGAGAAAGGGAAAGATTCACCCAATTGAATGCAGAATTCCACAGAATAGTTAGAAGAGATAAGAATGCCTTCTTAAATGAACAGTGCAAAGAAATAGATGGAAACAATAGAATAGGGAGGACCAGAGATCTCTTCAAGAAAATTGGAGATATGAAGGGAACGTTTCATGCAAAGATGGGCATGATAAAGGACCAAAATGGCAGGGACCTAACAGAGACAGAAGAGATTAAGAAGAGATGGCAAGATTACACAGAGGAACTATACAAGAACGAGCCAGGCTTACTTTTACTTTGTTATTTTATTGAAAGCAGGTAATTAATTATTGGCCCTGATAAGTCTATTTTCAGAGTACAAAGAGCATGCTCATATTTTTCAGATCCCTTTCTACAGCTGTGAGGTCACTTTCAAAATAATAATTGTCTTTGGACTGTGTCAGTTATATGTTCTATCCTGTAAGGGCATATAACATTCTAAACCTGTAAAATACATTAAGAAAGATAAAACTGCGTATTTTGAAAATACTTTGAACACATCAGTTTTAATTTTTAAAAATTCTTATCACATGCTTCATATTAAAAACAACAACCCCAAACGGTGGGCATGTCATGAGCAGAGCCGGCTGGAGCTGGGGGTCAGACTAGATGGCCCAGGAGGTCCCTTCTGACTTGCTCTGTTTCTATGTTTCTAAATTATTTTAATGTGAAGTATACATTTATCATTTTAATTTGATCACAAATACTAAAAAACAGAAAAAGCAAAAATATGCCAACCACTTCATAAAAGCAAAAAGGTGTACCACAAGCTATAGGCAAGGAGTGGGGAACTATTCTGGCTCTGGGGGCCAGAGTGCCTTCTGGGACTACTGCCTGGGGCCTAAATCTTTTCAGGAGGTGGACCCTTCCTCTTTCACCCCAAAGCCTTCATCCTTTGATATCATCTACACCTTTCTCTCTGCAGTGAGCGGAGACAGGAGTGGGGTTTTCATATACACAGAAGCAGATAGGCTGGATCAGAAGCAGATAGGCCCTGTGGCCAGTCCATCCTTGGTATAGCTGAACTCGCTGTAAGAAGGGAAGAAACAACTGAAGCAGCTCTCAGCGTATACCAAAGACATCCTTGTACAGCTAGGGCTCAACTTGGCATCTGAAAGTATTCAGTGTTAGAACTTAGCAGGCCTTTTCATAGAGAATATTTTACACAAGACATACACTTATAAGTAAAGAAGCTTCTTATTAAATCACTGTTACCTTTCAGTCAGTAGGTTGATCCAATACCAGGCCTTGTTTTTAATGAAAATGAGTCTATATATGCAAGGACAATCATTTAACAGCCATATTGTGTTGGGAAGGTATTTTAGATTTCCACCACTATGCCAATAAAGTTTTTAAGGTATTAGATTGCAAATTAAGCATATGTTAGAACCCAGCTACAGAGAGTATAAGCACGTTATAAACCAGTGCATATTTGTTTAATGGACTAAGCACCTTAAAAAAATAAACTCTTCTTGTACATACATAAACACACATGGTAGGTAAAAGTATAACTCCAATTTCAAAACTGATTTTTTGTTTTCCTGTTTTCTGTACAGCCTATTTTAGAATCAGGAGCCATAGAACTTCTCTGTAGCTTAACCCAGAGTGACAATCTTGCCTTGCGAGTGAATGGAGTTTGGGCTTTAATGGTAAGAATTAAGTTAATTTAACCAGGTAGTATTGTCTGCACACTACCCTCTTTCCCAAAGATTGCATTGTAATAACATTGAAAATACAAAGTTCAGCAGAGAAAGTTAAAATGTTTAACTCAGGGCATTTGGAGATATCAAAAAGTGCTTGCTTACTCCTAAGAAATGTTCCTTGTATATTATAGTTGTATGTATGATTGTGTACAACAGACAGTGAAAACTTTTGTAGTGGGAATTGTATGTTTTTGTGAAAAATGCTGCAATGACTGCAAATATGTGATTGGACTTATCTGTCTTTTTAGAACATGGCATTTCAAGCAGAACAAAAGATTAAAGCAGACATTTTACGAGGTTTAAGTACAGAGCAATTATTCCAGTTACTCTCTGATTCTGATGTAAATGTACTAATGAAGACTTTGGGACTACTTAGAAACCTTTTGTCTACTCGTCCTGTAAGTAACATGATGAATCAGTTTTAAAGAATTCTGAAAATTAATTTTAATGGACAGATCCTGGACAGATTCTGTTCATGTTTAGACAAGAAAAATGATCTAGAATTTGCATATTGTTTCTGCCTAAGCATTCAAAAGATTCCCTCCTTAGAATACTGAAGAAATGCCATAAATGAGGATAAGAATATGTTCTTAATAGACATCTTGAAATATGCATGTGGATTTGCTTGTTTTGGTTTTAGCTATGACTTTGTTATTGATTTTTTTTATATAAAGAAAGGTCATATATACAACCTTTGTGTACAAATCATGTGTACAAAATTATTTAATTTTTAAATAATATTTAATTTAGGTTCTGGAATACCATTTTCAGACTTTATGGTGCAGTAAGATGCACTTCCAATGTTATGTTTATAGAATAAGAAATAGGTTTCTAACAAAACAATTTTAGATGTTGTTCATTATTACATTGCTTTTTTCTCCTGTTTTTTTCTTCTTGTGAGGAACCCAAAATAGCTTACATAGCTTCATTTGAGCTATGCTATTGTCTACTTGAAACCAGAAATATCCAGTGCATCTGCCAGTCCGACCTTGAGAGCATTTTCTTCTGTTAAGAAGTACTAGTTATCAACTAGATGCTGAGCAACTCCCTCCCAATCTATTGGATCAGTTTAGATGCAACAGGAAACTGTCATTTTAGTACTATGAGAAATGAGCCCTGCACTTGCATATTCCCCATTCCTCTTCAGTGATTTGAAGTTGTTTGCAAATATAGTTTTAAGGGCAAATGTTAATTATAGATTGCTATTTGAACATAACAGCAAACTACTGTTTGATTAAATCAAGGAGTAATTAATTGAGTTGGAGGGAAGAAAGGTGCTCAAGCTTACTCCTGTAGTGCCAAATCATTGTTCAATGTTGAATCTAGTATTTGGTGTTCTTAGGTATAACAGAACACTGTCTAAGCAAGATGCAAAATGTAGACTTTATTAAGTAAGTCACAGTACAAAACATTCCCGCCCTAATTACAATATCAAGTGTGTCCTTTTATGCAAATCAGTGCAGCACTAAAATGAATCCTCCCCTGCAATACACAGCAAATACAAACACGTATTATTGCATCCTTTTTTCTTTTTCATTCCCTACGTCCATATCTTAAACACTTTCTAACTATTCTTCCTTTAGATGCAATTGCTGGTGTCTCCTCTAACTCCATCTTTCTAAAATCATTCTGTTCTCATTTCTCACTGTCACTTCTACTATCATCCTTCCCAAACTTGTTATGCTGCTGCCTCGTGTGCCCGCCTCGCGGCGCGTGCTGCCCCACCTCCCCTCGCTGGGCATGCCTGCTCACACCTTGCCTCGCACCCCGCCCCTGCCTCAGCATGCACACCCGCACGCCCCACTCTCGCCCCCTCTCCAGCCCGCGCACAGCTCTGGCACCACCTTTCTGGCCCAGCACCAGTGCCTTTCAACTGGCCCCCTGGTGAAAAAGTTTGAGGACCCCTGTTCTAAAGCTTCAAACGTCTTATAGCTCTTAGATATAGTAGCAGATGAAATACCAAAAGAAATGTATGCCTACCAAAAGGTGTGTTAAAAGTACATAATCTGGAATTCAGTTCATCCACTTGTATCTGCCAGAATCCATTACGAATATTCAATGCAGAAAACAATTTTGTACCAGCCAGCTTCCTATTAATTTCATCTACTACTGGTAACTGAAAGTATTCTCTAAGGTTTTATTCTTATCTCTTGGATCCAAACAAATTCTTATTTGAGCTTTGTTGTTGTTGTTGGTCATAACGTCATGTCTGATCCATCGCAACTCCATGGACAACATTCTTCCCTCTCATTAGGTGGCCAAAGTATTTTGAGTTTCATCTTCAGTATCTGGCATTCTAAAGAGCAGTCAGGGTTGATCTCCTCTCGGACTGACTGGTTTGATCGCCTTGCAGTCCAAGGGACTCACAGGAGTCTTCTCCAGCACCACAATTCAAAGGCCTCAATTCTTCAGCGCTCAGCCCTCCTTATGGTCCAGCTTTCACAGCCATATATTTCAACTGGGAAAACCATAGCCTTGACTATACGCGCTTTTGTCGGCAGGGTGATGTCTCTGCTTTTTAGTATGCTGTCTAGATTTGCCATAGCTTTCCTCCCGAGGAGCAAGCGTCTTTTAATTTCTTGGCTGCAGTCCCCATCTATGGTGATCTTGGACCCCAGGAAAATAAAATCTGTCACTACCTCCATTTCTTCTCGATCTATTTGCCAGGAAGTGAGAGGACTGGATAACATGATCTTAGTTTTCTTAATGTTGAGTTTCAAGCCAACATTTGTGCTCTCCTCCTTCACTTGCATCAAGAGGCTCATTAGTCCCTCTTCACTTTCTGCCATTAGAGTGGTATCATCTGCATATCTGAGGTTGTTGATATTTCTCCCGGCAATCTTAATTCCAACTGGTGATTCATCTAGCCCCGCCTTTCTCATGATGTGCTCTGCATATAAGTTAAATAGGCAGGGCAACAGTATACAGCCTTGTCGAACTCCTTTCTCAATTTTGAACCAATCAGTGGTTCCATGTCCAGTTCCCACTGTTGCTTCTTGACCTGCATATGGGTTTCTCAAGAGACAAATAAGATGGTCTGGTACTCCCATCTCTTTAAGAACTTGCCACAATTTGTTGTGATCCACACAATCAAAGGCTTTAGCATAATCAATGAAGCAGAAGTAGATGTTTTTCTGGAACTCCTTAGCTTTCTCCATGATCCAGCGTATGTTGGCAATTTGATCTCTAGTTCCTCTCCCTCTTTGAAATCCTTCCTGTACTGCTGGTAGTCCTCGGTCCACCTACTGCTGGAGCCTAGCTTGTAGGATTTTGAGCATAATTTTGCTAGCATGCGAAATGAAATTGGAATGTAAACTGACCTTTTCCAGTCCTGTGGCCACTGTTGAGTGTAGTACTTTTACTGCATTGTCTTTTAGGATTTTGAATAGATCAGCTGGAATACTGTTGCCTCTACTAGCTTTGTTGTTGCTCAGACTTCCTAAGGCCCATTTGACTTCACATTCCAGGATGTCTGGCTCGAGGTCAGTGACCACCCCATCGTGGTTATTAGGGACGTTAAGCTCTTTCTTGTATAGTTCTTCTGTATAATCTTGGATTCAAACTGAGATCATTCTGTCATTTTGGAGATTGTATCCCAGTACTGCTTTTGCTACTCTTATTGACTATGAAGGCTACTCCATTTCTTCTGAGGGATTCTTGCCTGCAGTAATATACCTTATGGTCATCTGAATTAAATTCACCCATTCCTGTCCATTTTAGTTCACTGATTCCTAAGATGTCGATGTTCAGTCTTGTTATCTCGTTTGACCACGTCCAGCTTGCCTTGATTCATAGATCTTACATTCCAGGTTCCTATGGAGTATAGGTCTTTACAGCCTCGGACTCTCCTTTCACTACCAGATACATCTGCAACTGAGTGTCCTTTCGACTTTGACCTAGTTGCTTCATCCTTTCTGGCGCTACTAGTACTAGCCCTCTGCTCTTCCCCAGTAGCATATTGGACACCTTCCGACCTGAGCAGCTCATCTTCTGGCGTCATACCTTTTTGCCTTTTGGTACTGTCCATGGGGTTTTCATGGCAAAGGTACTGGAGTGGGTTGCCATTTCTTTCTCCAGTGGATCACATTTTGTCAGAGCTCTCTGCTATGACCTGTCTGTCTTGGGTAGCCCTGCACAGCATAGTTCTTAACTTCATTGAGCTACACAAGCCCCTTCTCCATGACAAGGCAGTATCCATGAAGGGGAATTGAGCTTTACCAGGTTTATTTAGAATCATTATTGAATGTACCCATTCAGTAGGTTCTTCCACTTTAATAATCATACCTCATTGTTCCATTCTTCTAAGTTCCTTTCCTATCTCTTTCTTTAACATTACTAGAATTTTACAAGAAGTACGTAATACAGATGTTATCTGTGGAACCATTTTAATTAGCAATTGATCTGGCAGACATCCTAATCCCTGAAATACATCATCTTAATGCTTATATGATTGGGAGCAGCAGCAGGAGAACATTATAAAGTGTTTTAGGTCCTTTGTAAGAAAAAAGGCAGGCTATAAATGAATAAACAAATATTTCCTTGCCTTCCTCACTTTGTAACACATTAACTCTTTTCTCTTTTCCACTAGCTCTAAATCACATGAAGCCAAATTGTATGTGGTTTATTGCTTTTTAAAAAAAAAGTGGCTTGGGTCTATGGAATTCACAGCCACAGTTTTGATAAACCCTAAACAAAACTCAGCAAAATGGTGAGTCTTACATTATAAGCAAGGGTCTGCCAGCACCACTAGAGACAGCCTTTCAAAATGAACAAAAAAAGTAAGATGTTTAATGAAAATTATTTATAAATCAGCACTCACTCTTAAAAGGTTGGGATTGCTTAATGTTTCTTAAATATGGTTGCTTGCCATTCCTAATAATCAGAGGGTCTTTCCCAGTATGATAAATTTTCAGTAGCTTTTCCCTCAGACTAGATTTCCTTAAACTCTACTCCACTGTTTCCTGAAATGCCCTTACAGACAGAAACAGATCTGTCTGATCTGTACATCAATCTGTTTCTGCTTACAGTTCTTCCTGCTTCTTTTGGATTTTAGAATCATTTGTAAGTTCATCAACTACTGACTGAATCTCCCTTTGCTCAAAACCAAGTAGGAACCTCAAACATATGATGTACAGTATAACTTGATTTATTCATAAAATTATTGTGATTGGCATAATCAATTTTAAAAGTAAAGTTCATTCAGATTGTACTTGCAAATTTATTAACTTGGAATTTAAAATACCATGATAGTGATTTTATGACCAAACCAAATTATACTTTATTTAACTTACACTCCATAGTCCAAAAGACTCGGTAAGTGGATTACATGAAAAGTGTATCTTTTTTGTTCCTAAAGCATCCCAACCTGGTGCCCTTCTGATGCATTCCAAACCAGTGATCATGCTGGACAGAGCTGATGGAAGCTTTTAGAGGACATCAGGTTGGAAAAGCTGTTATGAAGCAACAAAGTGACATTAGGTCTGTAAAGAGGACTAAAAATAAGTGTAGTATATTTTTCTGTTTTTCCTCAGAAACTAATTACCTTTTTCTCATGGCTTCTCTGCTTTTATTTATCATTTGTAAAGAGAAGTTTCTATGCTCAGTGATAGCAGCTTTTACTTATGTAGGACTCTGTTCAACTTCCACTGTTGCTGATAGCTATTGGCATACTTTAGATATACTTTCTGTAATCACATGATAAACAGGTATGCAAGTCAGCCTCTTTTGCCTCCTGAGTTTTAGAATATTTGTGATACTTGGGAATAAGAATTCTGTTAATGGAATTCCTTTGTGAATCTTAACCTTGTAAAAGAATTATTTACTAATGTTGTGTTTGAAAAATTTGACAGCATATAGATCAAATAATAAGTACACATGGGAAGCAAATCATGCAAGCAGTGACTCTGATTCTGGAAGGAGAGCACAATATAGAAGTCAAAGAACAGGTATTGTGTACTGTTGTGTCAAAAAATGCCTAAATAATAATCTAGCCTCTTTTTTTAAACTGAGCTATACAAATCTAAATTCTGTGTAAAGTAAATCCAAATTCTTTGTCTTGAAAATCTGAATTGATATGTATAAGGATACTTTCATGCATTTATTTCTTGCTTCCTTCCCAAACATATAAAGAAGGGAAGGTACAAGATGGGCTTCTGCAGGATTCCCCACTCATACAGAATATTAAATTAAACCAAGCACACTGCCCTCATGCTTCCAGGAAAGCTACCACACAGCAAAGATCAATCAGCATGTGCAGGTCCTCAGCTGATCAGACCTGGAAATTTGAATCTCAGCAGAAGCTCCTGTAGCACCTTCAGGGCTGAAGGATATCCCTTAGAGTGTGTATGAGAGAGAGAGAGAGAGAACAATCACTCTTTGTTCTCATTTTCTTTAGCCCCTAACTCATACAGGTGCTGGAGCACGTTGTACTTCAGTTACTAATGCAGGATACCATTTTCACCATCTGATTCTAAGTCAAACTGTTAGGATAGCCATAGGCCAAAGAAGAGAGGAAGCAAGTTACCCCACATTTGATCCTGAACCCATCATGGGGGCTGGGCTAGGGGGCACTGGGTGGGTAGAATCCCAGAACTCTCAGGATATAGTACTCTTCAGCAAAATCCCTTGTCTATTAGATGAAGAACATGAGGGAACAGAAAAATTGCCTCCTTGCTATATCATTTCCTATACATTCCTTAAGAATAACTTGGCTTGTCAAGTTTGTGCAGGATACTAAAACTCTGATCACTTGAAATCCTCTTCCTTTTTCTCTTGTCCCCCATTTATTCAGTTCCATGCATTGCATGGTAAACTACTTGAGAACATTGGCCAGATTCACACAGTCCCTGGGAAAAGAAAATGCAGTGGTTTCTTTCCTCTGTACCAGCATTTGCCAATAGCACAGTCTGTTATTTTTCTAATTACCCTAGCAGTACACAGGTTGATATGTCATCTGAACCTGGCAAAGTATATGGTAGAGGGTGACTTTGAAAAAATTTCAGAACCCTACAACAGTTCATGGGTTCTGTGGTGCTTTGGAAGCCCTCCCCCAACTGTGCCATTTGTGCAGTTAGAAAGATACCACAACTTGAATTCCATAAGTGTAATTAGGCAAATCACACGGTATACAACTGGCATGCACAGTGGCTTTTTTTCCCTGGTCACTGTGTGGACTCAGTCAAGTAATTGTTGAAACTATTGTGAAACTTTACCATCTTTCTATGCCTTATATTGTTGCTATTCTCTTCCCTTTCCACAGACATTGTGTATACTTACCAACATAGCAGATGGAACCACAGCAAAAGAGCTTATTATGACAAATGATGATATCTTACAAAAAATAAAGTATTACATGGTATGTAATGTATTAGACCACTTTTATACCATTCCTATAAGTTATTCTTGGGGGAGGGGCTATTACTTAGTGGCAGAGCATGTATGTTGCATGCAGAACGTTGCATGTTCAATCCCTGGCATCTCCAGTTAAAGTCGATGCCCTGCCTGAACCCAGGAGAGCTGTTGCTGGTATGAGTAGGCAGTTCTGTGCAGATGGACCAGTGTCCTGAAGGCAGTATAAGGTAGCTTTATATGTTCACTAAATATCAGGGGGTTTCTGTCTAGTGTAGAGATCTTACTAGGCAGCAACAAAAACACTATCTCACTCAAAATTAAAATGTGTAATTAACAGCCAAAATGCCTACTGATACATCACATCATAGACTGTACATAGTCACAATACTGATTTCCAAATTTTGGATTGAACAGGTGAGTTCAGGATTGTTGGGTGATAATTTTGAGAACTGGAGTTTATAGTGGTTAAGAATCAAATATTCAAAAACACATTTGTCTAAATGGATTTCTGTTCACATGCAGAGCCACTCAAATGCAAAACTTCAGCTGGCTGCTATGTTTTGTGTATCTAATCTTATTTGGAATGAAGAAGAAGGTAAGAAGATGCAACACTTGTGTGCGTTGTCTATGTGTGTTTCAAATGCAGTATATGCCTTCTACAGGCATTGGTGCAGGAGGCTTGTGAAGCTTTCAATTTCAGTGCTGGGGGGGGCATCATCTATTTGATTGTGTATAAGATGAAATAAAACTGAGCTGTTCAGTGTGTAGAATGTATTTTCATTTGGGAATAGGGACCAATCAATTAAAAGAATGGTGATGCGAAAAAGCCACATGATTCCCTTGACCCAAAAAGGGAACATATGCATAAAAGCATGTTAAATGTGAAAAAAAACCCCACTGGACAGGATATGTGTTTAATGTTCCAGTGACTTCTAGTGAAGTATTATCAGCAGTATGGCTGAGACATGAACAAGTGTCATGCTTGTGTCAAGATGCTGAGTTTGGGGCTCTGCTTGAACTGTTTCTCCAACCATAGAACAGGAAAATGCTGCATAAAAGCTAATCATAATTAGGGTCTGTGTCACTGCCACTACATGCTGCACAGAAGCAGATACTGGTTTGCAATAGTGTTAAAAGATTTTTTTTCTGAAGTGGATTGTCTTAAGGAATCATGCAGCGCCAAGTAGTTCTATTATTGAGATTATTGAGAGCTACTTTGTAACTTTGTTCATTTGATTGCCCAAATCATTCAGGTAGGCTAAGATAATGATAACGAAGCTCTTAAGATGCATTATTCAAGAATGATAAAATACAGAAAATAAGAATCAATGACATTAAAAAATACTGACATCAAAACTGTTCTAAATTGCAGACATATGATGAGTTTAGAGCACATATATGGTTTATTAGAATTTGAAAAGAAGGTAGCTTAAATGTTGAAAATACAATCTTCAAAATTGGCTGAATTATATTACTGTTGTTACTGATTCACATATTCATTCTCCAGTATTATCCTATGTGACTGCAACAGGAAGTATTTTATATGCCAAATAATGGATATTACCAACCCCACCCCCAGTAATGAAGGATGTTACAGTTAAATTAATACATTATGTAAAAACTAAAAATAGACAACAATGCAAGAAGTTTAGAGAAAATGTGTGGTTATTGTTTATTGAAGGAGTAACACACATATTTCTACAGCATATACATTTTTGCAGCTTACCGAAATCAGTTGTTGGATGTGTTTGGGAATTAATCAGTATATTAATGTAGTTTATTTATTGTAATACAATAAGCTATCACAGTATATCACATATAACATAAAATGTTTTTAAATGTAACCATTTAGAAACAAAACATAGAAATTATCAATGTACAGTATTTATTCTGCATTATAAAATCAGTTAACACAATTGCAGAAACAGAAGGCAGTATCTAAAATATTACATCTCAATAACATAAGGTGAAAGCCCTGGAGAAATAAAGATATTCACAGATTTTCTGAATGGGCCAATGCTGTACATTTAACACATTAATTTTGGAAGGGAAATCCAGAAACAAGTCTATTTAGCTTTGCTTCAGTGATGATATCTAAGAAGATCTCCATTGTCTAATCTTAATTCACTTGGAGAATGCATGGGAAAAGGTGCTACAGGGTGCAGGGAATGCATGTGCACATAACATTTGAAGCTAACTAGAGTTTTGGCTGAAGCTAACTAGAGTTCTGGAGTTTTTGTGGCATTGTACTACATTTCTTGCAATTCTATAATTGCTTTTGGCCGATAAAACAAAACAAAACACATTACCAACAGTATGCTTTTTTCCTCATTTTAGGTTCCCAAGACCGTCAGGATAAACTCAGAGATATTGGGATAGTAGATATTCTACACAAACTGAGTCAGTCATCAGATCCAAATCTTTGTGATAAGTAAGTATAAAATTCCAAAACCAAATTTGGATGATCTCAGTCTATTTTAAAATGTGCATGCAAAATTAAACTTGTTATTTTATTGTGCAGCACTATCAGTAAATTTTATTTCTTGAAAGCATCATACTATTTTGAGTGTTAATTATTTTGCAAACTGTACACTTCTTCCAGTGCAAAGATGTGCTGAAGCATCTTGACTAAATTGTTTGGAACAGATAAGAAAACACTTTGCTTTTGAACTGTGGAGCGAGGGCTTTGGGGCACATGTTGCCCTTGACCTAATTTCATATGGGGTAGTAACACAGGGAAAGAGAACACTATGCAATCCTTCAGTGTTTCTAGTTTTGTCCATCACTGACTGTCTTCCTTTTGACTATTCCAATGGGTCAGTGGCCCTTCATTGGCTCCATATCCTAGCTATGCAAAGACAGGAATAAAGTTTGTCTTCTCTTTTGGACAAAAGCATAGCCATACTTCCATTAACTACAGACCCCTTAGGATATGGCCTTTGCATCCCTAAATTGCACAGAATGGTACAAATTATTAAAGGACAAACTAAAATCTTGCTTTGTTGGAAGTTGCTGTTAAAAATTTCTTAAATTACATACTAATTGACGTGTGTGTGCTTTCACTACTGCTTATTCCAGAATTACTTCTACCTAAGTTGAATGTCTGTCTAGAGCTACATCTTAGATCTTTACAGAGGTTTTCTAAAGCAGTTGCTTGTTTGAAATACTATTGGGAGCAGCTTATCAGATCCTGGCAAGGGGAATATGGTGCTTATTCAGAAAGTTTTGGCATTTATTTTGGTTTTAGCCTAAAACCGACTTCTGAGGAAACCATCAGCAATTTAGCTTTTTTGGACAATCCATTAGAGAAGTTAGGAGATCATAGAATAGTACAGTTTGAAGGGGCCAGTAAGGCCACTGAATCCAGTCCCCTGCATAGTGTAAAAAGTATATCTAACAGATGGCTATCCAGTGGGATCTCAGATGCCACCAGTGTGGGGGTGCCCCTTACCTGCCTAGGTAATTGGAGTAAAACCTCATGTACCCAGTTTGCACTGCTTCAGTTTATTGTCTGTGTTCTACTATTGCTATAGATCCCATACTTTAGTTGACAAAGTGTTTTTCCTTACAGGGCAAAGACAGCACTCCAGCAGTATCTTGCATGATGAAAGACAAGCTGAACTTTCGTACAACTCTCAAAGCTATATAATAAGGAATAACGGGAAATAGCCGCACCTAATTCCTTATCTTTTGCACAAGGCACCTTGGGCTGCATTTTTCTCAGGTGCAGGGAGCTGCTTGGCAGGAGCAGTTTAAGTGATCAGGTCTCCGATGCACTTGAGGACTTTATTGAGGTAGTTCCTTGACTCAGAGGACTATTCTGAGATTTTTTTTCCTGAACTACCTGAACTCTACTAGAACAATCAATCATCTTTTTCCTTTGGGCCTACAATTTTCTGCTTATATTGCAGCCACTGTAAGGCTGTGTCTGGGTGGGCATGATACCTCAAAGCTTTTGTTTTCCTTTTTGTGTTTTTTCTACAGATTTTCAAGGATTAACCATTCTTTGCTGTATGAAAACTTTAAAGAATTATATACGATTTGGATTGAAATGTTATTTAAAAACAGTTTTGTCCCATGAAGTTTATTTTGATCAGATGAATGTTTTTAAGTAAAATATATGCATTTGTTAAACCTCAGCTTAATGTACCTGTACTTCCTCTTTTGAAACAAAATGACATCTACATGACCAGTAGTACATGTAATGTGACTAAAGCAAATCTTCTACTGCCATGTGTTACTAGCTCCAATTCCCTGGACATGGGACAAAACATTCAAACTACCCAAGTGGAGTCTTCTAAGTACACTTTAGATTATACCAAGATTAAACTGTGGAAACCATACCTGCTGAGTTTACCCAGCAAGGAAATTATAGTTCCCTGTGCCAGTGCCACTGCTGCCTCAGAGAAATTACACTTGTTATAAAACTTTGCATTGTTCTTACTTGACTTGAACCTGTGATAATGGATTGATTGAAGTAAAACAAAACCCTCACTACTGGTAGTTGGAACCACACAGTGGTAAATTTCAGAGGAGAACCCCATCGAAGATCTAGGTTCAGATCAAATGCCAATACATAGCTTTGGTATTCTTGCAGAAGTATATAATGGTAAGGCTAAATATTTTTTTGCAGCAGAAGAAAACAAGTATGAAGTTTTGATTCTGCAAAAGACGAGATAAACTTCTGAAATTCAACAAAGCCTCAAGCCTTTTCACTCACCAAGTAGATTTTCTGTGGGTTCAACCCACAGATGTTTGTGTCAAGGGACAGGAGCATCAGGCAGAAGCTGAGTGTCTCACCTAATTCACCAGCTTTCATAATCCCAGAATTGTATTTATAATGGATAAACAGGCACATACATAGGGACATGACACTGATTCTGTCACTGCAAAGATTGGAGTTTGAGCCTCTGGTCGGAACTGTTAATGAGCTGGAGGGAGGTGGTAAAATAAAACCAGAGTTTTTATATATGGTTTTAATGTATTCTTTTATGCTAAAAGGGAAGTAATAGTGATTCAGGGATTGTAGTAAGTGATGTCATTTCTCAGTGTCATTGCTACAGACTCATTGGGATTGGACTTCTGCAGGTTTGAGCAGTGTACCCACTTGCTAACTAGTACCTCAGAAATAAGAAGCCTTAGTTAAGTCATTATAGTGATTGTAGCCTTAATAATACTGAGAAAAATTGCTTCCTTTGTTCAAATCCACTCCCCAGGAAGAAGGGGTGGGAAGAGGGAGGGCTTCCTTAGCCTGGCTGCTGCTTTTGCACTCTGGATTATTATTACACATGCATTTCCAATGTTGTTGTCATTTCTCCATCATCCATATGCATATCCATTTACTTTGAAATATTGATATGCCTAAAACTGTGTTGAATAGAGCTGAGATGTGCAAATTTTCATTTTCACACTTGGAGGTTGCTTTTTAATGGAGTGGCCCTATATGTACAAGAAGGTTATAAACTGTGCTAAGACAATCTGGATAATGTTTGGGGAAAGGTTGGTTAAATATTAGGATGGTAGGTGATAATGAAGTGGCATTTTGCACTCAGTGAAGCATTGTGAATACTTTTTGATGTTGCTATAAATATGTACAAATAGAAAAACACTGTAAATAAAAATGACCTTTTACTGGAGAACATATTTAAAATGGTTTGGCCCCATTAATATTTTCTCCTTCTTGATGGAAAGGCTATACTGTAAGCATTTTAAGCTTAGGAATCATTTTTTTAAAAAAGAAAGAATGTAAAATTTAGGTCTGTGGAGAACTAGTTACACCCTTGTAGAAGAAACTGTTGTCTGAGACTAAGAAATTAACAAGTTTATCTTCTCAGATTTTTTCCAAATGTCAAGGTGATTTGAACTGTGGAACTCTGCAAATTGTAAAGGTTCAGAAAATGCTAACTTTCAATTATAAAAGTTTTGTCTAATTCTTATGGTGGCTCAGAAAAGCTAGGGATCAGCTGTAGTATAAAATCTATTCAAGAGCATAAGTGTTTATATTTTCAGGGGTTGATTAGAGTGTTAAATGTTTGGGAATGTGATCACTACAATAGATAAAAGAACAGAGTTGGTTCCATTTGGAAAGATTTTTCATGCTCTTTCTTTCTGATGTATATGACACATTATTTGCTATATGTCCCCTGCTGCTAATTAGAGTTTAGCAGCAATCCTATGATCTCTAGACAGTGTCTGGGAACTCATAGGCTTGCCTGGAGTTCCCCTTTTGATGTAGAAGACGGCGCTCCAATCTCAGAAGGAGGAGTTGAAGATCTAACCCTCCTCTCTTTTGCAGCTGGTGTGGAAAGAACCATGCTAGATGGCCTCCAAGATCAGGAACTTGACCTCAAAGAAGGTAGAAATGAGGGTGCTTTGGAGTGAGGGAGAGTGGAGAGGCCAGGGTATGAGGCTACCCTGAGCCTCTATTGATCTCCTCCCTCCACCTCCTTTTAAACCGCAGGGACAAAAACCCTTCTATCAAAAAATGCCAAGCAGGAAGACATAGCATAAGAGATTAGACCAATGGTCTCTCTAGTCCAACATTGTGTTCTCATAGTGGCCAACCAGCTGCTCACAAGATCCCAAAGTGGTTTATGAGTGCAACAGCCCTCTCCTGCTCGAATTTCCTAGCAACTTGTGTATATAGGCCTCCGATACCAGAGGTAGCATGTAGCTATCAAGATTCAAGTCACTGATCACCTTCATGAATTTGTCCAAACCCCTTTGAAAGCCATCAGAATTGGAAGCCATCAGTACATAATGAATTCCATATTTTAACTATGCTGTGTGTGAAGATCTGCTCCTTCTGCTTTGCATAGGATGTTCATAAGCCTCTGAGTCATCATGGGTACAATCAATAGCCTAGTGCAGGGGTCGGCAACCCTCGGCTCCGGAGCTGTATGTGGCTCTTGATTCCCTCTGCTGCGGCTCCATCGCTCAAAATATGCGTCACAGCCGCCGTTCTGCAACCTGCGCCGGCACAGGTGCTGATCTGTGACACGTGCCGGCACGGCTGCCAATCTGCAACCCACGGCAATTTACTGAGCTTTTTCCCCCGGTAGGCCACCCATGGATAAATCGAAGAAAAGTTTCTGAAGAAAACCGAACGTTTAATGGTATGTGGGTAGATTAGTTTGCTTTTATTGCTGACGAACTTATGGGGATTGCTGTTTAATGCATGCAGCCCTTTAGCACTGACTTTGCAGGAAGCTGTTCTCCTATTCAAAATATATGAAAGGAGTCCTACTAGTTTATAATGTAAGATTAAAAATAACAGTTTTTAGTGACTGAACAAGAGCTGCAGCTAATTCATGATGAAGATATAGATCTACTTCCTTGTTTTAAGAAGAGTTATAAAAATTGCAGCAACATTATTACATTGGGGGAGGGATGTTTGCTCAATATTTCACTAGACTATTATTTATATTTGTTGTATTGCAGTTAATCCTTTTTAAATTCAGGTTGACAGCTGACTGCACCCTCCAGAACACATGATAAAAGGATGAGGGCACACAGAAGCAGATGGCATTTTTGGTTTGCTGCAGGTGGATAATTTAAGTTCAACTTTTTATTTCATAAATATGAGGAGGACTCAGATAGACATTGAGTATTTTATTTGAAAGTAACTTTCAACCCAGCGTCTTTTTTTTCCGAGTTCAAAATGTTTTTGTTGCATGCAGGAATAAAAATTTGTTTTCTCTCTAGCAGTTCATTGATTTCATAAATGCAACACACTATAGTTTTTTTATACATAGCATAAAGGTAAAAATATATGCAGTGTTACCTTCATTTTGGATGTCAAAAGGGTTTTGCGGCTCCCAGTGTTTTCAGTGGGAAACAGGTCCAAATGGCTCTTTGAGTGTTGAAGGCTGCCGACCCCTGGCCTAGTGCCTTTAGATTTTTTTCCCCCTCTGTCTTTGACTTAAGCTTAGTGAATAACTTGCAACTGATCAAGTGATGTATCTTAACTGTTTTATTAAGGAAAACATTTTGATTTTTAAAATTTTAGGAAGTGGAAGTGATCCAAAATCTTCTGGTCTATAGCTTACCTCCTGGGAGATAACTTTTAATCTCAACTGAATTGGAAACTTTAAACTGTAGTTTGAAGATCGTGTTACAAGCCAGGAACAGAAGTGATTAAGATAGTTGTGTCCATTGCAGAGGCTGATATCCAGTTGGAGGACTAGTAGAATAAAGTGACCAAAATCTTTTGCCAAGGGAAGGAAGCTGATCTGAAGGTAAATATATTCCTGTCTTCAAGTGTAGGCCTAGGATACTGGCACTCAATTAGGTCCCTTTTTCAGAATATGCCCCAAAGTAAATGGCCTGCTAGGATATGTTCACTACACCCAATAGACTTGTGACCATTAATTTCATTTAGCAAATTTAGAAACCAAGGCATGTTACAGAAAAAGTTCAATATTTAAAATTCTGTCAAGTATTTAAAAATACATATATGCAGTAGCCTAAAACCATCATATCTAACTATCCCAAACAGAAGTTCTAAATGTTAAGAAAGTCAATTATAAAAACAGGTCATGAAGATGCTTATAAGTAGTTTATACACAGATCCTCCTCTATAAAGGCTTGTTCATAATTGCCGTAAAAAGAAGTTAGCATGACTTATTTTACATAGTACCTGAGAATAAAATAAGCTTAATTTTATTTAATTCAAATAGTGGTTAATGTAAATAGTGGTTTCTGTTAAATTTCTCTTGGGAGAACGACTTCCCTTTGTTTTTCAGCCTTCAAAGTAAACTTGCAAAACAGGAAATGAGTGAAACATGTGAGTACACTTTAGGTCAGGACATTTTACCTTTTGGCTCACTTTGAATAGTTCTAACAGTCCAGGAAATGCCCAAATATGTTTTTGTCCTTAACTGCTAGATTTTGTTTGTCCATTCAAACTAATTCATAACTGTAATACAAGATTGGGTCTCTGTTTATTTTTCAGAATATATATAACAAGAATGCAATTCTGTATCAGAAGTTAAAAGTAACTACACTCTGCTTATGGTAAAGTGCATTAATATTACATATTATAATATTATAGATATATTAGAAACCATGAGTGGTAAACAGTTGATATGCTGCTAATAAAGTCAGCACTTAAGCTCCCTAGGAACACACTGGAAATCAATGGAAGCAAAAGAAATGCATTGGAGTAGTTCCATTTCCTCTTGAATGGCATCAGTACTTTATGTCAGAATCACAACCCATAAAACTGATTCTGAAGAAGGCAGAGGGATGAGACTTCGCTTTGTAAAGCCTACGTTGATCTAAGGCCCACCTTGATCTTTTTTTGTAGCTAACATCCAATCTATTACCAGTAGGCTAGAGTTAAACTGGTACCTTCTGGTGGTTAAAAGTGGTATGATCGACCCATTGATGCATGTGAATTGTGGAGTTGTTTTTTGTAGCCCTTTAAAAAGATCACTTTTAAAACTGATTAAATGAAAGTATACCCACAGCATGAAAAATTCTGGCTGTCATACCACCTTCACCTCCCTGGAAACTACTCTCTGTTTCTAGTCATGATATAGGCTTCTTTCTCTTAAGGCCTTTCCATACAATTGAGAATAAATTACATAATTTATTTGATTGCTATTATCAAGATAGCACTTCTGTTGTGGAGCAACAGCATTTTTCTAGCATAGTACTTTGATACTACAAAATTGCAGTTCCTCTTCCAGCTAGCATTCTATAGTGAATTTTCTCTGCAATACAGCATGAATGATGCGTACTTCAAAATTGCCATTCGTTGCCATTTTTTACCCATCTACCCCAAGCTTATATAGTTGCCATAGATTTAAGAACACAAGATTGCAACAACCATGCTGAATCAGACCAAAGGTCTATCAAATCCAGCGTCCTGTTCTGTTCAGCCAGCTGCCTGTGGGGGAAGCCACAAGCAGAATGTGAGTACAACAGCACCCTTCCCACCTATCCTTCCCAACAACTAGTGCACGTAGGCATACTTGCTCTAATGCTAAAAGTAGCCATCAGAGCAAGTACTCCTTGAGAGCTATACATCTATCAAATTTCCTTTTAAAGCTATCCAAATTGGTGGCCATTGCTACATTTTGCAGCAACAAATTCCATAATTTAACAATATGCTGTATGAAGAAGTACTTGAATCTCCTACCAATCATTTTATAGTATGACCCACATGCTAATATCAGGGAGAAAATCTACTGTAGAAGCTAACGAGTAGAAGCTAATACCTACTCATCCATTCTCTCCACACCATGCATATTTTTGTATACTTCACTAGCCTTTTCTCTGTTAAACAGTCCAGAAACTATAACCTTTCCTTATAGCAGAGTTGTTCCACTTGCACAGTCATTTTAACTGCTCCTTTTCAGCTCTTTTTTGGTGCAATAACCAGAATTGTACACATTATTCCAAGTGTACTCACACAATAGACTTGAATAAGGAAAGTTTTATTTTGGCAAATTCTATTTTCAGTTCCTTTTCTAATTATGCATAATGTTGTCCTTTTTAATAGCTGCACACTGATTTGACATTTCATTGGGTTAACCACCACAATCTCAAGTTCTCCTGGTCTCTGTGTATCACATGCATGGGCTCTGCACACATGCGTGGAGCTCATGTGGGAAGTTTCAAAAGCTGATTAATTAGTATTCAGTGGGAGCCTGGCACTAGGCCTGCCCATAGGGCATGGAAGGACTCCCCCCAAGACTTCAGTTCTTTTTCAACCAACACTTGTTTTGTGATTATAAATCTGTAAGAGGACCTTTTCTCTTAATTCCTGACTGCTGTGTTTGCTCAGTACTTTTTAGGGAGGGGAATTTCATTTTTATATACCACCTGTTGAGTCATATTCCAAGAGAAGTTTACAAAAATAATCTTCTGTACTATTGGTGTGAAAGTTCTGTGTTTCAGAGATGTGTGTCCCTTTATCCTGGCATCTTCTGGTGTTAAGAAGAAAGTGGCAGAAGCTGACATGGAACAGCAAGAGTAAGCCACCAACTCATTCAAGCTTCTTCATTGCCTGGGTATAACTCTGACAAGATGGTGGGAGATGCTGGGCAGAAACGTTCATCATTGTACTTGTCCATTTTGCCCTGTTGCTGTTACTCACAGAATGCTAAGCTTGATGCACCATAGATACAACTTGAAAATAGGTACCACTTATAGAAGTGTTCATACAGAGTTAATTCATACTTCTCAATGCCACTGCCTAGATCCAGAAGAGGTGAAAACAAGGTTCCAACAGCAGAAGTGGAATTGAGAAAACTGGGAAGATTTGTGTGTGAAAGGTAGCATGCTTAGCCTCTGTCACCTGCATGCTGTTAGAAGCTCATGTGAATATGGGCATGCATATACCAACTTGGGTAATGAACCATGCATAAAAATCAAAGGAAGTGGCAGGAGCATAGCAAATCCCCAGGTTTATGAGGATGGCTTGCATATGGATGTTACATTATGTTGGTGTGCACAGAATAATAGGCAATGAAAACAGATTTTATTGTTGAACCGTAAGCTAGTTATGAAAACACCATGCAATGCAGAAAAGGAATTTGGGGTTCAGTTGTAGAAGTAGAAAGGCCTTCAGATTGTGAGGCAATATTTTTACTGTCAGCTCTTTCTGACTGTCCTACTAACTCTGAAAGATGACATAATGAATCAATAAGCTGGAAAAAATACTAGCCCATACTGAACAAAGCAAATAGGAAGAGTGAGGGCAGGAAGAACATAGGACCCAAATTCTCTTTAATAATGAGGTGGAGTTTCATAGCTTGGTCTTGAGACAGTGTTGGAGAGCATCTTCCAGGGCATGGAGAATTCTGTCAACATTGAATTTAGTAGAGTTGTAGCCCATCAATCCTATTCGAAGAACCTGGCAGAAAATACCAAACAGTAGACTAGCAAATGTTCTATAACTATTGGAAAACCCCTAGACAGCCCCTTCTCTTGTTTGTACTTGTAAAGGGGAAAGACCATTTTTACTTATGAAGCTCTTTTATTCTGTAATCTGCATTCAAATACTGAATTCAATTGGTCTTGTAGATTAATAAGACCATTGGGTTGGTAATTGCACATCTAGATTTCTTCCTTCACACAGAAAACACACACACTAGGGAAAAGACTATTCTAATTAGCATGGTTTTTTTAATGGACAGAGAATTTTGAAGACGTTAATTTGTAGCCTGTACCCTATTACCAAGTTTAATATAATTGAACTATATAGTTAGGAATAGCATAGTAATGGAGTAATGCAAGATATATAAAGCTCTGTTCTTCATCTGTTAGAAATCAACCAAACCTACGAAATCAGAAATATCTTACATGTTTTATTATTCCTTGCCATGAATTTGTATTTACCTTGCCTGCTGAAGCACCTAGGCCTCCTGAAATCTCAATCCCATGATTTTTCATAATATATTCTGTAATATCCTTCCAGTCATATCCCTTAGGTATAAAGAGAGTGGTCACTGTTGGAAGTCTTGCATCCTAAAATGGAAAAGATTGATCAGAACTAGTTAAGTGGTTTCTGGATTTGTATAAATTATTAGCTATGTCCAGGATTTGTAGGAAGCTGCTCAGTCTGTCTTAATGGTTTACCCTCCTTATGTTTTTCATGTTTTGTCAATGGAGAGACCCTCCCATTGAAATGGCCAGCTAATTTACAGTAGAAGCTAGTGAACAACTATTGGTTCTTTCAACTTGTAATGTGTAATGATAGAGTTACATTTTGAAAGCTGACTTTCAGGAAATTTTATATTCCATCTTGCACACAGATCTTTGTCTTATGATTTCTTCTGGTCAAAAAGGATTTGAAACTGTACAGGCCTGTTTACCAGAGCTAAACATGGGTGAGTGCTCCTATCACAAGAACTATCCCTGTTACAAAACTGCTTACAACTGGAAACACTGTTGTCTATCTCCAGCTTAAGGTCATAGGCTGAAGTTGGTAGGAACTAAGTGTCTGCAATATGGCTCTAGTTTTGATTTCTTCTCTTTCTTTTCTATTTATATTCCTGGCTCATTATATTGATGATTAGTTTGGCCTACTTCTATATCCATAATTATATTTTCAGTCCTACCAGTTCTTTCACAAAGAGTTGAAGGCCTAACTTCTGTAGTCCTGCACACAGGTACACGCTGTTCTCCTTATGACGTTTCCAGAAGTTCTCTAGTCCCTGTGCAGAAATAAACACATTATAGAAATAAATGCATTACCTTATAGGGGCAATAAAGCATCCTTTCAAATTCAATACTATTACATGTAGATATCACTGGTATGTACTAGTTTATTCCATGGATCAACACTTTTTACCTCAGGAATCTCAGCTGAGTTAACGGCAATGGATATTGGCTTTACCAGCTCTTTGATAATTTAATAGCAAAGAATGGTTCAAACGCAATATGATACTTTTTTCAGTTTCTTATCATCCACATTGAAAAAAGGATGTACTCATGGCACCTTCCTTATTAGTCTCAGAAAATCCAAGGATGGACCTCAGAAGTGAACTCAGAATCAGCTGTCAAGATTCCTCATTCTTTTTCCAATTTAGAAAACATGCCATTTTTCTGTTAGCTCCTTCTGTGAATACAAAGTTGTTTCAGATATTATACAGCAAGTTTTTCATTCTTCCAGTAATATACAAAGGGAAGACTTGCAGTCCTAAACAAGTTGGACTCATCTGCTGGGGAGGCCTACTTGGTTGTGCAGGATCTGTATGTGTCAGTTGTATATTTAGGAACACATCAACTCGATCATGTTTTACTGCGGGTGTAACCCCTATGAAATATGGTTCAACCCAAAGGGGTGGAATTAAGAAAGGGTGGAGCTGTAAGAAATTCAAATCTTAAAGAGCAGGGAAGCTGAAGAAGCAGGACCTGCTCTTGCCACTAAGGCCCTTCCCAACTTGGCCTGGGTAAAATTCCTATATGTTTGTGTTGGGGGTGAATACACATAATGAATTCATGTATATACAACTGAATTGGCATTTTATTCCAGGGTTTTGAGGATTCTGCACATGCAGCTGACTTTTCTGTGTTCAGACGAGGTGAAGAGGACATTTTGGATTCCTTTGTTTGTGTTGTATTCAAAAGGACATTTGAACTTTGAAACTCTACAGCCACTTTTATTTGTACTGGTACTGTTGCCAGAGACTTAGGTTCATGGGTTGTAGTATTTTGTAATTATGTATTATAATTGTTCAAGCTGTTTTGTTATAAAAAAATTTGATAGGAAGAGGTTCATTTTGTCTGTTGGGTTGTGTTGCAATGTTCATTAGGAAGCAAATAGCCCCATAGAATCTACTAGTGTTACAAAATTGGCGTCCAAGGTTGCCTCCTGAACTAGATAACTTGGATTTGACTGGTCAAAAGCAAGTCTTCAAAGCGGCCATTCTAGGGTGTGTTGTCATGGCAATCATGATAGTTACATGATGTCTGAAGGAGTTAAAAAATTTCTAAATAAGCACCAGGAACAGCTTGATTATCAGTAACTTTTCTTCATTTTCTATATCCCACCCCATCTTCAAACTATAGGCTTTCCACTTTAGTATAATGACTGACCTTTTCTGCAAGAATTGCCAAGGCTTCTCGCAGACAGAAAAATGTGTTGATAGGTGCAGTATGATGATATCTGTAAAAACAAAATACATATGAGCTGCTCAGTTTGCACGCACCAGAATCTCTAGTATAATCTACCATTCTAAGTATCAACTTCCATCCCAAAACAAGATAGGAGGAGGGAGGGAGCCAAGAAGTGAGGAACTGTTGCACCATTCTTTTTTCAAGGCTAAAATACTGTTTTAAATTGGATGTTGCCCTCTGTTCCTTTGCTCTCAGTTGCATAACTTAATATGCCCAGACTTGTATTTTAATGCAAAAGAAAAGAAAAAAGAAAAGAAAGCCTGAACAAATTGAATGGAAACTGTGACAGATGGGAGTAGCTGCTCTTCCCTTTCCTGACATTTGCCCATTCAAATCTCTCCCCACCCCACCAGTTTCCCAGACAATTGATGCAATTTAAGTCTCAGTTGGGAAAATGTCGGTGCACAAATACACGTAGCACAATAGTGCTTAGTCCATTTCTGGAGAACCAAGGAGCCACTTTTCAGATTCAAAGATTAAAACGCTATATGATCAGCCCTTACTTTCTTGGGTTATCATCACAGCCCCAGTATTTAGCCAGCTCTTCCATATCCAGATAGAAGGAGATTGGTTTTGTCTTCCTACTGGAAATCTTCTTCCTGACAAAAAGAAAAGGTAAATATTGGGCACTGCAAGAACTCCACTTCCAAAGTACAGCTGTCATGTGTCATTTTGTCCCATATTTGTGCTCTAAACCTCATATTTGAATATCACTAGAGGCCACTTACCAGGGTGTGGCAACGATTTGTTGCCCAATCCTATAAGGGCTGAATCTGAATGAGAAAAGTGCTATGAATATGAAGAAACAACTGTGGCATTGGCAAGAAATTACCCTACTGTATACCATTTGTTACCACACATTATCTCAATGGTAGCAGTAGAAGGAAAGCTGCTTTTGATGAGTGGGGCATGGCAATTCATGCGTGAGGGTGGGGGTGCCTCACAGGAACACTTCGAGTTTAATGTAAATTGTTGTGGTTTTTCAGGGTTTTTAGCACTGCTCAGCATTGTTTACTTCCATATTGCGATCCAGCCCAAGTTCAGACATTTTCTGCACTTCCAAATCAGCCAGCAGGCTTTTCAGTTCTGCGTCCTGCCCTTTGGGTTAGCCACGGCCCCACGCGTATTCACCAAATGCGTGGCGGTCGTTTGTGCCCACCTCAGGCTCCAGGGGATTCAGGTTTTTCCCTACCTGGATGACTGACTCCTCATGGCCCCTTCCAGGGAGGATGTACTACGCGGTGTGTCCCTGACACGCCGTCCCCTTCAGGACCTGGGGCTTCTTATGAACCATGACAAATCTGTTCTCTCCCCTTACACAGTCTATACTCTTCATAGGGGCTTGCCTGGACACCACCCTCGCCAAAGCCTTTCTTCCACAGCCATGGGCAGAGGCCATTGCCACCCTGGCCACTACCGTCAGGGCCACACCTCTCCGCACTGCCCACACCATCCAGAAGCTGCTGGGCCTCATGGCCGCCACAGGGGCGGTGCTTCAGCTGACAAGGCTTCACATGAGACCTCTTCAGCTGTGGTTCATGAGAGCCTTCGTGTGGGATGAAGACCCTCACACAACCCACCTGACCCCCCCCCCCAGGTGGTCAGGGAGTCCCTACTATGGTGGTGCACCATGGACAATCTTACCATGGGCATCCCCTTCCTCCCCCCCAGCCCTCTGTGACCATCACCACTGATGCCTCCAACACCGGCTGGGGTGGTCACTGTGCAGACATGCGTGCTCTAGGCCACTGGGGGTCTCTCCCCCTCCTCCATTAGGGTTCACCTAGTGGCCATCTCCCACTTCCACCACCCCCCATACAAGGATCCTCTGTATTTGCCCACCCCCTGGCACGCCGCTTCCTCAGGGGCCTCTGCAACCTTGCCCCACCAAGCCGGCCCCACTCCCCCTCTTGGAGCATCTCTGTAGTCCTGCAGACCCTCATAAAGAGGCCCTTCGAAGCTATGGCCACAACGGACCTTAGGCTCCTGTCCTGGAAGACTGCTTTCCTGGTGGCCATCACATCAGCCCGACATGCCAGTGAGCTAGCAGCCCTTTGGATCAACGCTCCCTTCACGACGTTCCACAGGGACAAGGTTGTACTTCATCCAGACCCAAGCTTCATCCGAAAGGTGACATCTTCGTTTCACCTGAACCAGGACATCATCCTGCCCGCCTTCTTCCCCAACCCATTCACCCCCATTGAGGCCACCCTTTGCAGGTTTTCCAGACCTGGTGCCCAAACAATTATAATATTTGTATAATAATTAATGTATAATTATTTTATAATTGTATATTATTACTGATATTATTCCCAAACACCATATCCCAGCCACCTTCTGTGCTTTTGACTCAAATCCAATGTCTTTAGGAGGAAAATAAATTACCCATTGCTATCTCAATGGATATATTATCCCAGAAGGAATGGCAGCTAACATCCTGCTGAAAATAACATATATAACATCTATTCTTACCTGGCTCTTTCGCTGAAAGAGATAGGAGAAGCACCAGGTGGTGCACTTAAGACTTTTTGGGAACCAGAGTAGAGAATGTCAATTCCTGTGTGTTCAATAAAGAAACAACCTTTTAAGAATTCACTTTAATAATAGTTGCCCACAAACGATGTTTCCCATGGAGGAGTAACCTGGGCCTTGTTTTTTTTTTGTCACTGTCTAATTCTGCATTTTGGCTGTCTTCTACTAACTCTGGTTTTCTTTTGTAAAGGTGTATAGTTTTCAGAAATTGCAAAGTGAAGATGTTTTCAAGGAATTAGAATTCCACAATTTTTTAAGACAGCTTTGTGGGACATAGCACTATTACACATTTTAACTGCTTTAGGGACAATCCTATACATGTTTAGAGAGGGAGACAAATCCTACAATTCCCAGAATCCCCTGGCTGGGAAACACTGATACTTGAAGATCTTTTTACATCTACCCATGGATAGGATTGTAACTTTAGAGGTCATTCTTCTAAAGAAATGTTGAACATTTCTAACAGCATGGCAAAAATGGCACTTCCCTGGATTCTTCTGGAAAAACCATTGCAGTTAAAGTGGTCTAAAACCAACATAAGTCTAGTAAATATGGTGCATGAGACTACTATAGCATAGAATCTTCTGTTTCATCTATTCCTAAAGTACAAACCTGATCCTAGACCAAGGAGGTGGGGCATTAGTTTCAGATTTGCCTACCAGCCCTTTATAGGCCATAATATCAGAACACAGAATCATCTGAAGAAGAAAAAATGTTTGCATTCTCCTGCTAGTGTTACTATGCAGTTATAGAAGCCCACACTGAAACTATGTTTTCAGCAAATGTACATTTATTTTCTAGCATGAGCCTTCTCCAGGAGCAGATAGCCAAGCAAATCTCATTTAAAACTTCCCAGTTGGTATCCATTTCTACATAATTCCATTTTGTACAAACCATAACATTATAAAATGATGTCAAATATCCATATTACCATAACAGGTTGAAACATGTTGCTCACCTTGCTGGTCCATGAGAATTGGAGTGCCACCAAGGGATGCCACAGCATCTACTAGTAATAAACAATTATGCCTAAAACAAGGAAAGAACAGATTGGTTTTCTACGTGACCTTGTTCATCCATTGATTTACTTTTGGGTTTTTCCTACATGAAGCATATACTGTGCACTCATCATTCTCTATTCCAGTTCTGCTTCTGTGCCTAAGAAGCACTAATGGCTTTTTAAAAAAACCGTAGAGAAAATGCAGCAAATGTGAAAGCAACGGCATTTCCTCTTGGAAACTGCACATGCTACCTGTGATGAAACTAAAAGTGGATACAAGGGTTTAATACCTAATTAACAGCTTTGTGTAGGGAAGTTATTGATTTCAACACAGAACACAGATGTGAGCAGCACACTAGGAGCAGTTCCTTTCCTGCTTTCCTGCTCGAAAACCTCTAGGTGGCACTGTAGCATAGTAGGATAGTACAAATGCATAAGAGGAAATTGTGCTTCCATTCACAATTTACAGTTTTACATTGTCCTGTTCTAAAAACATGTGGAAAGTGCTGTTTGGATATAGGAACAAAACTGGAAGATCATGATGTCATCTAAAGAACATGTAAACAATCATGAGTGGGGAATGATGAGCACATGATAATTCCATGTGAAGAAAACCCCAGAGACTGGAAATATAATCCTATACTATACTGGACATAATCACAGGATCGTGCTACTCAGAACACCTTATATATTATGTGGAGCTCCTTGCTTTTGGAGGAGGAGGATTTTGACTCAAAGCAGCCTACTGCATACTTAATATCTGAATGGTAGAAGGATAGTGCTAGAAGGCTAGAAGTTATTCTCTTTCAGTTGTTGTTGGGTTTGGGGTTTGGGTTTTTTTTTTTTTTTTTTGGTTCAAAATCTTCAACTGTTTTTCCCCTCATGGAACTCAATATATAAGATTTTCCATGTTTTTCTTTTCTGAAAGTGAAAAGGCAACTTGAAGATATTAGAAGCTGATTAAGTTGAGGTAGGGGATTGTGCAAGGAAAAGTAATGGGATGAAAAAGACTTTCAGAGCCTCTCAAATGACCTGTCTTTCACCACTCAGCCTTGCAACCTATCTGACAGCTTTAGGTTTTATAGTATTTCACAAGCAAAATAAAAATGGGATCTCATGGGACAAGGAGTTTTAGCCATAGCAAGATAAAATTTTGTTGCTTCCTTGTGTTTGAGTGTATCTTGTTTCATCTGTCACTTTGTTTTCCCAGACCACATTTTTTCAGCAAGACTAAGGTACTCTGATGCTGTACTACAGTTTAGTTTAGTTTAGTTTAGTTTAGTTTTTAGTTTAGTTTAGTTTTGTAGCACTATTGCGTGAATGAAACACATAATATTAGTCAGCCTTCATTGAGTGCAGCACAATTCTTTAGTAAATGATCATTGGCTTTTGGTATCATGCCACAACTGTGTACTTCAGTGAGTTCTTTGTTGGCACTGTTTGCTCAGTTTCTTTATTTCTGTGCCATTTTCAGTAAAGAAATAGCTTTATTGAAAAGTATGTTTGTTGTGGACTTGTAGCATCTATTATAAAAGATCACAATAGTGTATCAGTCAGCTCAGATCACAGCCCTACCATGTTTTCTCTGAAGCAAATGGAGTTTGGTCTCCAGGGCTCCACTGACCTGTGACAAAGGTCTCCAAGGCCATCTAGAGGCTGAACCACTCCAGTAGATGATTCTCCATGTGTGATGAAAAGTAAGAAGGGGGCATGCTCCACCAAACCCTATGAGGCAGCAAGATAAAAAGGAATCATAGTGGCAAAATCCTACTTGTTTGGGAATCAATTTTCGCAATAATTTCCATGAGGAAGACAGAAAACGTAATCTGTTCATTAAATATACTGTATCACTACTCTCAACATACTTTAGCTATGCAGCTCACCCTCTCTATTTCTTCTAGAGTAAAGTACTCTCCGGGGGTCTTTATCAGTTGATGTACTTCAGCTCCTATAAGGTAAAGAATGACAAATCATATTGTTTAAACTTCACCAGAATTGAAATGAAAATCCACGCAAGAAATTGTCATAAAGACTGTAGGAAAGCATTGACATTTATTTGTGTGTGCAATAAATAGACCATTGAGCCCTTCTATAGTTAAGTTGACAGCTGAATGTAACTTAGTGTTCGGCAATAGCAGGGGTTTGGACCTGATGGGCTTCTGGCCCCTTCCAACTATGATTCTAATTATCATGACTTTCACAGTACGCCACAAATTTTGGATGAATTGTCTCATCTCAGTTATCTTCAGTTCCCTATGAATTGAAGCAAGGGACAACTGTGTGTAGCTGAGTAGCTTTTTGGAGGTTTTCAGTGAAGAAGGATGGATTTGGCTGATTGAAAAACAAAACAGGGGACCACATCCATCTTCAGCTGCAGGAACTAACATTAGCCATGTATGTGTGGCTGTGGCTAATAAGGATGCATTTAGGTGCACCCTGAAAAGTTTGGAGAAACATTGAACTAGGATTAATTGCAATCTAGTCACAGGTTGAAGCCTTTAGATTCCTGGTTCAATACACTACAGTAAATGCATGTGGAGTCTTAGCACATTAAAATCATGTAGTTCTCACAACCTTTAAGTTCAAGGGCTGTGGTGGAATAGCATTTCTGCTAGACAGATGGGAAAATTGAATATCCAGTTCTCATTTAATGGCAGATCACAGATAGTTATTTTAGAGAGCTATTGGGGTTTTTGTTTCAAATAAGTCATATATTAACTTAAGTACATAGCAGAAGCCTGTCAAAGTCCATTCAAGTTCCATGGGAACATCCATTGTATAGTACAATTAGTGCAATTAAACACGGGCCAGAAAAAGAGCATTTAATTATTAAGACATCTGATATTGTCTAAAATGAAGTAGCGTTAGATCCAAAGGCAAGTTTGGAACAAAGTCAAATATTTGGTTCAACTATCTCAGTTTCTCCATTGGCCAGTAGTAGCTTTTCAGAGTTTCCAGCTAGAGACTTCCCACTCTATTAGGATCCTGGGAGCTGAACCTGGGGGAATTAATAAAATACCAACCAAGTCAGTTAACCCTTTCAGCTCACATCTCCAGACCTCTTCGTGAAAGCTTGTCTAGCACAAATAGCACGCAAAGCGCACACACATGCGCTCACTCTCTCACTCTGGACTGGGACCTTAATAAAGGCTAAAACCTTATATGACCCCCTGAGACCCTGATCTGAATTGAGCTCCCTGCATCTGAAATGTACTTTTAATTATGTGAATATTTTCTCCTCTGAATACCAGTGATGATACGCTACAGGAAAACAACAAATTAGTATTATCAGTAATTTTATGAAGGTACATTTGATCCATGAATAATTGAGTCACAGTCATCATTAGCCTTAAGAGTACCACAAGACTATTTTTTGTTCATATTGAAAAATTCTAATATGGATAATCATGTAAAATTCATTCTTATCTTGTAGACGTTTTGTTTGGCCCTTGCAGATCCTATGCTGCTTAAGTTTCATGGGGTTTCATGCATTCGTGTGTACACACCTCAGCTATGGCACTCAGTCCCATGCCTAGTTAGAAAGCAGTCCTATAGCTCTTAGCATCTCTCAACTTGGTGCCCTCCAGATTCCTTTGACCACAGCTTTGATCATTCCCAGTCAGCTTCGCCATTGGCCATCCAGGCTGGGGAATTATAGGAGTTGTAGTACAATGACCAAGTGGGGGAAGGTTGCTCTAGCTCATTAATGTTTATGCTGCAAAATATTTGTTAGTCTTTAAAATGCCGCAGGACTCTTTACTATTTTTAAACATTTCTGTACATTTGACCAACATCCAAGCCAGCACTTCAGCATGTGTTATTTCCCACCCAGATATGAGATGAAATTGTTAATTGTGCTTCCCCTTGTGAAAAGGAGGACAATCAATCAACTCCTGTTGATCAGAAGTCAGGTTTTTTTCCCATTTCTAATTACAGCAGGGTCATGATATCTTTGTGAAGCTATCTAGCTTGGTACAGCCATTTATGTCATTTAAGGTGTAATTCTATGCACGCTTAGACAGAAAAAAGGCTGGTTGGGGTGTGCTGGGATTTTTAGGATGTTTTTCTTTCTAAACATGCATAGGATTGTGCCTGTACATTAACAGTACATACCACCACCAGTGAGATGGAACCCCATCTTATCCTCCTGTACACAATAAGATTGCAAAGCATATACTTTGACTGCACAGTCCTGTGTACAGTTGTACCTTGGCTCAGGAACTTAATCTGTTCCATGACTCTGGTCATGACTCAAATTGGTCGTGAGCCAAGTCAAATTTCCCCATAAGGTTCAATGTAAATAAGGCTAATCCGTTCTGAAAATATATATATTTTTAATCACAGGGAAGACAGTGCAATCACGGGTGTGTTGGGGGGGGGGGGAGGGGGGGGGTTTGGGGGCGCGCGGGGGGGGGGGATGGGCGCATTCATGGGTGTGCTCAGGGGAAGACAGGTGTGATTTCAGGTGTGCTGGGGGGCAATGAGTACCTTGGTTCATTTGCATTTGCCTAGGGATCTGCTATATTCTCTAATTTGTGAGCAGCTCTGAATGCTGGCTGCCTTGGATCACGGTAGCACAGTTCAAATTCAAGGAATGATGAATTATTCTACTGAAAAAGTGGGAGAATTTGATAACTTCTACTTTTGCATTCTCAGTCTTGAAATATAAACATAAAGCAAAAGGATCCCAAGTCCATACCCAGCCTCTTGGCAATGTCCGTTGCTCGTTCGCCCCAAATTCCATTCACTGCTATCAGCACTTTGTCACCCTGCTCCACTACATTCAGGAAGGCTGCTTCCATGGCACAATGGCCAGTGCCACTGACAGCCAATGTAAGAGGGTTCTGTGTCTGGAATGCATACTGGATTCCCAGTTTGATCTCATCCATTATCTGAGGACAGAAGAGGCAAGGGCAATCAAAGTTAAACAGAACTTTCCCAGGGTTAGCAGTGTGAGTGTAATTGCAAAGGGACATTCACAGGAGAAAGGAGTAACAGTGTGGCACCTAATAAAGTTGTGTGCATATATTTGTTTAGGCAGAAGACAACAACCAGAAGAGGACGAACCAAACCCAAACATGGTCCTGGAATTATGTTACAGTGTTTAGGTTTTGCCTCAGCCTCTACAGTGACCCAACTAGATATGAAGCTCTGCTCTTGATTCTTCATTTTCTTGCATCCCAGAACTTGATGGTTGCTTTTGCTATATTACGCGGAGCAGTAACCATGTTCTTCTGTGAAGGAAAACATTTAAATTCCAAAACTCTGCCTAATTTGAGGAACACAGTGACTAGTTTGTCTGTTATACAGCAGATTTTGGGTCAACACAGAGCTCTCATGATTCCTGACTCCCTCAAACAAAACCGTCCCCAGATAACAGAGCTCAAAAGAAGTTCTCCCAGTTACATAAAGAGGAATGAAAACCAGCAAAGCACAACAACCACAGGGTTTATATATTTAAACAGGGAGGGAGGTTGCCACAAAAAATTACAAATTTATACATGGTTCAAGATTAGAGGAAAGCCTGAAGCTCATGTGGAAACAGTAGAATGAAACCACTTAAAATGAGAGGAAATAAGAAGTCACACTGAAGGAGGCGATATTCTTTATGTTGAATTCCTCTAACTGACTTACGGTTTGAACAACAGATAAATCATTATTATGGAATCTAAACTGCATTGTTTAGTAAAAAGAATTAGTTAGAAATTTATTTTTTTAAAGGAAATGTAAAAATAAAAGAAATGTATTATATTGGTGGCTAATTAAGCAGCCTCTCAGTGTCATGCCTCAGGCCTGGAAAAGCAGCAAATGGTAGGCAGAATTATTTGTTGCAACTGGTTGGGACTGACTTACCTGGATCATTTCTTTGTGCATATGTCCTATGAGCTGTCGACCACCTGCAGACAAGATCCGGGGAGGAGAATTGGACGGCCCAGGGCCCAGCAATAGCCTCTCTGGGACAAACAGTGGCTGTACCAGGAGCGCAGGAGGTGGCATCAATGGTGTATGAGAAGACATGGTGTGGCAACGCCGAGCCAAAACAACAGGCAACTGAACACGAGCCCAGCCTGCTGCCCGCAGCACTAGGAATGCACTGCTCATCCCTGACCTTAAATAGAGGGATTGTAGAGGGCAGGCAAAATCAACAGATCTTAGATAAGATAAATGCTGGAGCACCTCCCTTGTTTCCCTCCTCTGCTGAATAATCTTCCAGTTATTCAAACTCTATTGAGCCCTCTTTGTTCTGACACTGGATTTCAGGCTCCTAGTAAGATGAGCTTGACTTAGAAACTGCAACATATGACTTCCAACCTACTCACTCCTCCTGTTTTGTCCCAGAGAGTTCAGCTTTCTCAAGCCTTTGGCCTCCTTGCCTGAGAATTCTGCACCTGTTAGGGGCTGAAAAGTTAAGTGTAATACAAACAAAGTTCCTCTGGTGATATTTCTCCTTGTTCTTTGGACAATTCCTACAAGGACTTCTTGTTTGTCTGACCTCTATACAATCTGCTTCCCACACATATCAGAAAGAAAATGAACTACTGGACTATTCTGCTGGAATGTGGTTATGTCCTAAATCACTGAACCCAAAATAGTATCCATGAAAGTTTTGTATTCTTCAGTGTAATTGCCAAGCACTGGTCAGTTAAACAATTCTCGGTTAAATGTTTGCCAGGAGCAGCAAATTCTAGATGAATAAAGGGGTTAACAAATAACTGTGCCTGCTAGTTTTCCCCTGCCTCAGCAGGGCCATCCCAACACATTTTCCTGCCTGAAGTGGAACAGCAAAAATGTCTCTTAGATGCATAACTACCTAAAATTGGTCAAGCTATTTTGGTACTTCTACATAAGTGCATAAGTGCCTCCCTGGTAGTAAAATTTTATTTTATTTATTCTACTGTATATATTTTAATTGTTATTGTTTTAATTTATTGTGTATTTTATTCAATGTTGTGAGCCGCCCCGAGGCTTCGGCAAGGGGCGGCATAGAAATGTTTTAATTAAATAAATAAATAAATAAATAAATAAAATGCAATAAAAATAACGTAACCATTTGCTGCCCTTTCAGGACACTCAAAATTAGCTTCCTGAGGTGGGCACCTCTTCCTGCCTAGTGATAGAGCTGGTCCTGCTTGCCTGCTGCGTGAAATTATTCTAGATCCTGAAGAAATCCCTTCCTACACCTAAGAAAGTGGAGTGGTCTTTGTAATATTACAAGATCTTAAGTCTTTCTTACCTTCATTCTTAGGGCACACCTTTGTTTTCACACCATACTTGCTCTTTGTCAGCTTTGGGAGCAAACTGATGACCTTTATTTTGCAGTTCTACCTTTGAGTTATTGGTTTGGAGTACTGACCAGGAGACTCACATGAGAAAGTAGGGTAGGGAGGGCTCTAAGCCTTTGCCCAATAACAGAGCCACAACCTGAATCAGTGCTCCTACCATTTTCAATGGGAAGAAATTGAATAGGATCTTGGATAAATGGACAGACACACACACACACACACACACACAGAGAGAGAGAGAGAGAGAGAGAGAGAGAAGGAATTTGAAAAAAAATTACTTTCAAACTGATGGACATAATTTTAGAATGAATGCCCACTACAATGCAAATTCAGTGCTGTAAACAAATTTGAGGCTGTGTACTGAATCTGCACAGAGTATGACTCTGGAAGGAGTCCAGAGGCCACACGGTTAGCTAATTCACTATGTGGGCACCATACCTAATTCATGGAGACAGAGTTAAACATATTCCTGATCATGTGCTTCAACAACTTCTCTCAGAAAATTGTATTCATGTTCAGTGGAGTTTTAGAGTTTTCAGATACCCAAATGAAACCAAATTCCACCATTATTTTCATGAAGTGAAAGACTTTTACTAGGTGTGAATCTTTTTTCTTACCTGGAAGAATCAGTGAGTAGGTAGAACTGAAAGCTGATTACCTAGAAACACCATACTGTACTAACATGCTGTCATGTCCCCAAATGTAGAATACCTGATTTCATTACTTCTGGTAATGGGGTTCGGTTTGTATGGAGGCTGCAGATGAATGCACACAGCCACTGAAATAAGTACACACAGACATATACTAAGAGCAATTAGTACACAGAGCTGTATTGTTGCTGAACATGGAAGTAAACAGGTAGTTTTGTTCACAGTAGCAAAAGATAATTAATCCAAGACAAACAAAAATCCATTAGTGATTGCAGTGGCATAATGGGTGGGCAAATGGCAGCATCGCCAATTAATTTTCCCTGGGGTAAGTACTACAAAAATGTAAGTTGTGTGTATTGCACAGGATTGGAGTTTAGACATGTTTTAGGTTATCAGTAGAAATAGCCCACTGTAAACATGTCTTATCTTGCTTTCCTCAAGGTCTTGAAATTTTAAAAAACAACAACAAAGGATCCATTTAATCCACAAAGAAGCTGAACAGTAAGTTTTGCAGTACTACAACTTTTCTCTTTACTTAAGTGTTTTCCGGATCACAGCATTTTCTTTTTTGGTGCAATGATTATGGTTTTATTACTGTTGTGCAGTGATGAAGCTGGATTACAATTATGATAGTTTAGAAAGTGCTTTACTAACTGAAGCCAGAAACAAAGGAACACTGAGTACTGAGCTTATGTGCATTCCCATGGAAGTGTCATCCATGCATCAATGAGCCCCCATAGAAGTAAACGGGCCCTGACATGAGAGAACAACATGTGTACATTTTTTATACAAGGAAAACCAGATTCAGATACACTGTAAGAAATGGCACACCAGTAACATTATTTCAGCAACCATTTGGTACACACTCTGTGGGAGATTGTTGTGATGCATGATTCACACAACATGACAAGCGACAGTTTTTTTGTGCAAGGTGATTTGTTGTGTTGTCTGATATCTCAGCATAGTATGTTTGACTTTTAGAAACCACAAACAGAAACAATGAACTGTTCTTCAGTTTCTTAGTACCACAATGGCTTGTTGGGTCATTCAAAGTGAAAGTCAAAACTTCTTTTAGTACCAAGGCCCAAACCATAAAGCTGCTTGGCAAGAGCTGTTCTGTGCAACTGTCAGAGGTCTCCCTGCTCAATCCGACTCTAGCCCTCAAGTCCTCCTTTGGTGCAGGAGTGGACAATCAACTGATTGGTGCTGGGAGAGGAGGCTGCTCTGTTGATCCCCTCTGCCCCTCCCACAAGAACCAAGAGTGTGGCAGCATCTGGTTGGGGGTCGCAGGCTTCCATGGATTCCCCTGTGCAGCCCCTCTCACTCACCAGAGGGAAGCAAGAGGGAAGGGCAGCAGCAGCACTCCCCTGTGAATTCTCCCTTGATGTCCCCTTGCACATGAAAGGAAGAAATGAGAATCAGCTGGCCAGTGGTGCCTTGTTGTGGCTGTGCATTTCAACAGATCCCCCTCTGCCCAGAGGAAAGTACCTCTTGCATGTCAGTGTGTGTGTGTGTGTGTGGGGGGGCAGTAATAAAGAGAAGATAGCACTGTCCCCTTCTCACTACAGCTTGCCAGAGAGAGAAGGGGCGGCAGGGGATCCCCTGAGGTGCACAAGCTGGCACCCAGTTGATTGCTGCTGCAAGACAGGGAGTTCTTGAAGCCACATGTAAACTCCAGAGTCCATATAGTCTGAGGTACCTGATCCTGCCTAATCTTGGAAGCTTAAGCAGGATTAGGCCTGGTTGGTATTTGGATGGGTTACCGGAGTCCTGCATTGAAGAGACCCAATGACCTATTAAACCCCTTCCAAATGTATGATTCTATGGTTGTATCTTTGGATCATGGAAAAGAAAATTGTCACTATCCAAAGACTGCTATGTCAGTGATGTTTAAACCCCATGGGGCAAACTAGGCCAAATAGATTTCAGTCAAGAGCCCACATCTGACAGAGGCTCTAATTCTTTATTCAGACATCCAGGATTTCCTCTGATGCAGGGTTATATAATTTTTATAGTCTTTCATATATTTCTCCTTTGCATTATACATCATGTGATAAAATTTAATAGCATGGCAAATCTCAAATGGTTTGAAATATGTGTTGATTTCTGCATTAAAACAGTGACCCATATCTGACAGAAATGGAGTTCATGATTTTTCAATTATTTCTTCTTGTCGCCTCCCATCACATAACTGCATAAATTAGTAAGTTTATCAAAACCAAACTTCCATATCTTATGGAACCATTTATTGGGAAGAAGCTATTTAGAAGCAATTAGAAGCCTTTGATTTGTAAGTGTCAAACAGTGAAAGACACCTTCCCAGCCTCATTTTATTAGTTCCTTATTTAAACCTGGAGGGTGCCAGGAACTCAGATTCACAGCTGAGGGACAGCTAAGTTTATGCCCAGGGCCTGTTTACTCATGGCTGTTTTTAATGAGATTTTTAGAGTGAACTTAGGAGCAGGCCTTGGCTTACACCTGCACCCACCCTGTAGAGAGGGATTCTGCATTTCAAGATCTCAGTGCCTTTCTTTATAGTGAAGGGAAGGAAGTGTACGAGCCTGGGGGAATTTGAAGACACAGCTGTGAGTGACAGTATCAGTACTCAAGCTCCTGCTCCTATCAATTTTCCCCTGCATAAGGCTGTTTTCCCTCATGGACTCACTTCCAATTTTGGACCCTAAGTAGTAAGGGGGAAAGGGTTTTTTTTAAAGGTACCCTTCCCACTTACCAATCCTTCTTTACCAGTGTTCCCAACCCTTGCAACAATATCATGGAAATATTACAAAGCTGGTTTTCCCTTGTGTCTAAGTTTATTCTAGCACTTTGATGCTGGACTGAAAGTCATTTGGAAAGTCTTCATACCCTTTTGTGTAATGCTGTATTGCAAGCAGTGTGTTACACTAGATCTGATCATGAGATAATTCACAAAAGAAACATTTTGAGATGGAACAGCAAGAGCAAAGAAATCAGAGATCCTTCTGTGTTATCCACATCTTTATTAACCTCATTTACATTAGTAGACAGCAAGACAGAATTATGTTTGAACTTGGTGCCCATCCAAGATTATGACCTCTTTTGTTCTATTGTCACAAATTCTGTGCATATCAGCTGAAATTCAATGGTTGTGAGGCAACATCAGACATTTCTGCTTCTGTTCTCCTTTTGGTTCTACCATGAATGTGAAAGGTGTTATTCCTGTGTGCTTCTCATCCTCCTCTCTTCTTTCTAACCACTCACTTTGTACAATTCCTCTATCCAGACCCAAAGTGTCCCTGGTACTTTGACTTGGCTAGTAGGCTCCTTGTGTTCTCACTCCTCCATTAGTAGTATGGGGAAGAGACTCTTGTGGGTGTCCTTCTTTCAATCAGAAGCAAATCTCCTTTTGGCTTGGGTGCAAATTTCCCATTCATATAAACCAGCCTGCCACGTACAAGAGTTGCAAAGACCTTGCCACAGAGTTGAAAACCCAGATATGGGGTCAGCTAAAGTTGGAGAGAAAGAGAGAGAAAGTAACAATACTGAGAATATGAAACCCAACCTCCTTGGCCCCAAATGTAGTTTACGGTTCTGATCCATCTACAGCAGGTATTCTCTGGAAAGCAAGTCAAGGCAGTGGTTGCAGCACCATGGAAAGCTCCAAAGTGAGGCATTATAGAATTCCTCCATCCGCTTTAGTGCTTCGAACCTCCAGCCCACTTGAAGAATGTGAATCCTTAATCCTCTAGATTGAAGGGCAGTATTTATTTTTTCTGTGGTTTCCCACCTGGTCCACTTTCTTCATTATAGGGCAGGTGCAAAGGAGTTAGACTTACGGGATGCTCTTGACAAATCTTGCTCAGAGCAAGGCATCCAGTAGGATCCTGACTCCTGACCACTAGCTACAGGTTCAGTATCATGAACTCAGCTGGTGGTGCAGGAACCCCAAACATGGCCAGCCCATCCTCCTCTGACATTGAGCTCAAGGTTGGGTCCATGACACAGATTCATACCAGATGTGAATTTACACCTCTCTGCATGTGTATTTGTAATTCTGATACCTATTTGGGCCAGTGTATACATGAATTTGGATGGGCAAACTCTCTGACAAGCAGATGCTTTTAAGATTATGAAAGAACCAATTCATACAAAGAGAATTCTTGATATCCTTCCCTACCATACAAACTAAAACTGGAGATTTCCTGCCTAGCAGTAAAGCCTGCTCTAACTAGAGACCAAAAAGTTCAGTGAATTGTGCAGTAATTTTACAGGAAGTAGCCTGAGGAGGGGGTCAGTGGTGGGAACACTGGGAGAATAGAGAAAACACGAGCATTTCCCATACCTTATGCTTATGATGAATCATATCTTTATTCACCTAAGAGAAGAGAATACATATTAGTTTGGAAATGTTGTTGTGCATTGGAAATTTTTTCTCAAGCTAATATTCTTGTCTCTGTCTTACATCAAAAAGAATGCATCTCTTTCTAAGCTGACCCTTTCCTGGATCTGCTCAAACAAGTTATGAACTATGAGGTCCTTACAGATGAGGAGCTTTCTGTGCAATCACCCTGCCTCAATCATTGCAGTGCTCCCAGGCTCATAGATCACAAAAACTCAAAGAAAAGTTATACCTACACTATTGGTCATCCAAAGCCTGGTTCCATGGGCTGAGAATGATATATGTGAAGACTGTTCAGTTGTTAAGAAGCATAAACAGAGTCCAAAAGTGTTTGGCTGAAATAATTATGATTTTATATTGGAAACTTTCAAGAGTAAGTGATGGATTGGATTCCTCTATCATAAGTCTGGCATATTTAATTCTCCATTTGGTATGGTAATTTGCATATTTTCTAGAATGTTACTCTTTATTAAATTTATATCCTGCTTTCAGTCCTGTCCCAGGCCCCTAACATGATTCTCACAATAAAAAATTACCTATGTCTTCTTCCATCCTTACCTCAAACTCCTTTTCTGGATCCCAGATGACCAGGTCTGCATCCATCCCTGGACTAAGGGACCCCTTCTGGTCCTCCAGTCTGCTCAGAGTAGCAGGATTTTTGCACATCAATTGTACTAGATCATGGAAGGAGAACCCTTTGGATTTTGCAGAGGTCCAAAAAAGAGGAAGACCTGTGTGGCACAGTTAGGGGAAGATCATACTGTTGAGAAGGTTGTTCTTACCTGGTTCATTCCCACAGAAAATTACTTGACATGACTTAGAATTCATAGACTTGAAGATTTGGTAAAGATCTGTAAGAATCAAACAAACTGTTTTTCAAAATGATCCTGCATATATTGTTTGTGTTGCTTTCTTTTACTGGACATACTTGTCAGATTTCCCCCATTTTGTTCCTATGACAACACTGCCACCTTTCTTTGCAAGGACTGGAAATAAACTAAGAGCCGAAGCATATTTGGAGAACTGGACATCCTTGCAGATCATTAAAAACCATTTTAGTTATTTCTAATAAGGATAGTCATAAAACTGGAGGTAGCAAGCATGATCTTAGAAAAAGCATTCTGAATAGTCATTTTAAAATCAATAGTTTGATCTTAAATTAACTCTCCTGAGATGACCCTGCCAATGGAAGGTCTTCTTCCATTGGCAGATGGAACTGGGGCTCAACAGAAACTCCCCACTAGGAGAAGATGGCAGGGTGATCTTTGCTGATTCCTTCTTCTCTTGCAGCTTCCATGGCCATCTCACACACTATTCTGAAGGGTCCCCCAAGCTGCCAGGGAAGTTTTTAAGTGGCAATCAGGGCTGCGGGGAGAAAGAAGGCACTGAAAAATATTTTCCTCCTCCACCCATGGGATCATCCAGGTGATAGAATTTTGCTCCATGAAGCTCTGGATCCAATCCCAATAGTTACTTTAGTTTATGTGGTGAAAAGTAGTGTTGCATATTATCATTTAAATGAAGTGGGATGCTTTGGATCAGGTGTTGGGTATCACATCCTTTGGTGATGGGATCATAGCTCAAAGACAGAACACATGATTTGCCTACAGAAGCTCCCCTATTTTGGCATCTCCAGTAGCAAGATAGCAGCTGATGGGAAAGACCTTCCAGAGATGATGGAGAGCTGCTTCCCATCAGAGCAGATAAAACTGGGCTAGACAGACAAAGCATCTGACCTAGTGTAAGAAAGCAACCTTTAGTCTTCAGCCACAAGAATAATAATTTCCATTCTTAGGATCTGCTTAAGAGATGGAGAAAACAAAAAGAAATACCATAGACAATGATAGTGTAGCTGATAAACATTTTACCAAACTGTAGTGAGGAAATCCCTGCCTGAGCCTTGAGGAAATCTCCACTGTTCAAAACTTTTAAGTCTTGGCAACAAGGAGTATGGGCTGAGACAACCATGTCTATCTCTCCTTCTTGCAAAGCTGCCCACAGTTGTTCCTAGAGATATGAAAGAAGTAAAGGAACAGATTATGTCAAGGAAACATTTTCACAGATTTCTTGGAGCAACATGAAGTAACTAAACTCTTATGGTGTTAGTAAAGTCATCCAGGGCTCACTAATTCTCTGATATTCCTGCAAACAGAAAAGTAACACTAAGCTAACATTTCCTCCTAATGTACCAATGTTTCCTGTGTGACCTTTCAGTCCTAATATAGACCCTCCAATATCAACAGTGGCAGGGCTGCTGCTAATGGCTATTTTCATTGACTTGCTAAGGCAAAAAGGAATAAGCATGGACAGAGAACTGCTTCATGATCTTTATCTAGAAAGGGATATGGAGAGTGTGGGCAAGTTTAATCCTTCTGGTACTCTCAGCTACCAAATGCTTCTGGGCAATCTTAAGGAACTGAGAATAGGAGACACCACTTTGAAGTGATTCCATGCCTGCTTTTTGGGATAGTTCCAGAGGATGTTATGGGCTGATCAATGCCTTATCATCTGGAAATTATCTTAGGGATCCCGCAAAGCTCCAGCTTGTCCCTCATTTAATATCTATGTTCAGCAGCTGCCAGAGATTGTTCATCATACTGAAATGCAATACTATTAGTATGCTGGTGACACCCAACTCTAATTTTCTTTTTTATCAAATAAAGGAACAGCAATGGAATCCTTGAACCAGTGTTTTGCTGCTGTTATATGCTAGGGAAGTACTAATAATGAACTGAATCCAGACAAGAGTAAAGTTTTGATGGATGTTGCTTGCACTTGTGCACTTCAAGAACTTTTCTTTTTCTAGATGGAGCCATGCATCTCCCAGGCAAGCAACTCAGGTGTGCTTTAAGACTCAATTTTGCTCCTAGATGCCCAGCAGGCTATACTTTGATCAACTACATTTCAGACACCAATTGAAGGTTTTCCTCAACAACAAAGATATGGCAATTGCATATCTTGGTAGCTGTTTGAATAGATTACTGTGCTTCCTGTGGAACTGCTCTTGCAGTGCAGGATGCAGCTTCATGTCTACTGATGGTAGTGGGAATAAGAAGAATATATTATTGCTTGTATGTGCTATTACTTTTCAGGCCCAATGCAAGGTGCTGTTGTTATCTCTAAGGTCCTTCATGGTCTAGGCCACTATGCTTGTGCAAATGGATTTGCCTTATCTTCTATGAACCTCCTCATGATTAAAACCTAGTGGTAGAAAGAGCCATTATATGTGTGAGAGAGTGTGTATAAAACAATTAAGGCTTCAGTCTTAGTCAGTTTTACAAGAAAGTCAGTCCTATGGAACTAAATGGGACTTACTTTTGCATAATTATGCTTGAGCAAAACCAAAATGTAATAGTGTTTTGCTTGTATACAGAAGATTGAAGAGTTTGCAATCCTAGAACTAGATCATACCATAGCTTTTGATGCCCCTTACTGATTTTCTGTTTTCAGATCAAGATAAATATATCACCTACAAACCATTTTAGTTGCTATTGCAGCTTGCAAAATCCAACTTATATTTGTCCAAACAATTGCCCATAATGGTGATTATCTGATATAAAAATGCTTCAGTTTAGGCTTGTTGGCACACATTTCCTATTTACATGTTTAAATGACTCTGCATTTTTATCTGGCCAGTTTATTTTCACTCTGCAACAGTTGTTCAATTCACCATTTGCATTGTGTATTTAAGTCATGATGACCAGTGATTATAAACAATAATACTGACTTGACTGAGCCACTGTTTACCTATTTTTATTGTACATCACTTTGGTTACAATCAGTTAAGATGAATAAGAAGTACTAACAAATCATAAATGCTGAAGAGGCCACAAAGTACTGAACGACATAACCAACATGGAAAACCATGGCCTACCCTTGAATACCTAGGAAAGCCTTCTCAAATGGCCCTCTTTGCTTGGTGGACTACCAGACAGACAGTTCATGGTTAAAGGGAGACATGCCTGAAGCCACAGTGTAGTGTTGCGATTGCTGAAATGGTAGGCCTTGTTGCTGTTTCCAGTTGCTTTTTAAAAAAAGTTCAGTAACTCCATGCACACTTTCAGACTTCTCCATGTTTAAAAATAAATTGTGGTGATGCACAGCTATGTATGTGTGCAGTGAAAAATATCCTCTAGTCTTCACAAAAATATCATTGATGTCCAGGTCACAAATCTTTTCCCACAGCCTGCCTGAGCTCAGCTTAGAGCTGAAGGCTTCTGTTCCTACAACCTCCAAGCTGCTTCTTTTCAGATAGGAAGATTTTAACCAAAGATTTGGTGAGCAATATGTGTAATAGAATTTTGCTGATAATGCATCTGTCAATACTCTTAGATCTCCTGGCAATCCTGTAAGGCTATTTAGAGCAATTTGTTTTGGAGAGGTAATTTCATTGATTTTTGGTGGTTGATTTTCCACTCCTGGAGAGGCAGCCAGAGCAGTTTTTTCTTCACCAGCTGTGAGGAAGGAAAGCAGATCTCTGACTCCTCCTCCTGAGGTTGGAGAGCTGTCTCCAACCTTGGAAGGACTTTTCCAAGTTATCGTATGGTCTCTCGGATGCTTGCCCAGGGACCTGAAGATTGCTATCTGAGCACTGGGAAATAAATATTAGAAAATGTAATGTAAAGTGGTCTCCTTCTATTTGGTACAGTTTTGATACTGATAGAGTTTTAACTTGTTCTAATATTTTAGATTTAACTTATAACAGTCATGTAGATATATTTATAGACATGTATAATGTGAGAAATATACACACTATACAATTTAGCCTTTACTATTTTTAGTACTAATTAGATGTATTGCATTTGATGTATTTGCCTTTTATTTCTCCCTGATTCCTTTCCTTCTTTTTCATTGTGCTACTTCATAATGTTAAAAAAGGCAGCTCTATACCTGACTTGGCCTACAGGTAGGCAGGTTCTGTCCATCCCTCCATTACATTTTCTAAATGAGGCTATTCATCCTTGGTATCTACTTTCAGATTTGTCACAGAATTTAGATTTAGATGAACTTTCCTTTTCCTGATTTTCTGCTCCATAACCTATAGGTTATAACCTATGGCATAACAGAATAGTCAACATATAGCAGTGGAAAACAGTGTTTTCTTTTGCTTTCTTTAAATAATACTGCATCACAAGAACACACTAAAAATTCTGTTTAGAGCCAGAAGTGAAACTGAAGAGTCACAATGTCATCTAAACTGTGAGTAGGGAATGATGAGAGTACATTATTATCCATTCATTTCATTTCTATACTGCTCCATGGCAGAAGCTTTCTGGGCAGTTTACAATACATGCCTCATGTAGAAAAGTCTCATGTGTCTGAGCAGTGTTGCAAAGCAGGTGTGTACAGACTACCAGTTTAATAATCTTCTGTGTCTGATTAATCCAGAACAACCTACAATTACTGCAAACGTGCAACATCTGGTAATCACATACTGGCTTATTCCATCTTTCCCGCATTCCATTCTTACTAGTTTGTTTCATTCTTACCAACATTATCAACTATATCCTCTAAATAAACCCAGTGTTGTCCTGCATGTCCCCTCTCTCATCCCATCACTTCCGTTTTCTCTTTTTGTGTTTGTATATACCATCCTTGATTGTGTCTTTCCCGTAAACTTCCATTTCTATATGCTTTCCCACCTGGTTGTTTTTGTCCCTAATAGGAGGGCAGCATTTGTAGTAGGTGCCTCCTGGAGGAATACATTCAGATGTCAGGTTGAGGTAGTGGTGGGTCGTTTCTACAGTGATTGGTGCTCCCTTCTGACGAGCATCATTGATGATGGGCAAGGCTTGAGCAGAGGAGAGATTAATGATGTGACATGGTATCCTATTAGGTAGAAACCACAGGATAATCAGACATTTATTGACCGATCTCTCTCAACTTAGCTTAAATCCATGGATTCTGTGCCTGAAGGAAATTAGTTCTATGGAGACTGTGGCACTTGCTCAAGAGGAGGCAGATCTAAACAAATGTTCAAGAGGAAGTGCCATAATATATTATAGGGTATACCTACAAATGGAATGAATTTGTTGAAGAAAAAAATACATGTTTCCTTTCTTTTCAGAATACCTTCCCATAATATTATTTTTAAAATCTTCTGATATTTTGACCATGGGATGTGTATAATTAGTAGATCCTTTTGCAACAGCTATATGCATAACAGGTTTCCTAATCTGGGATTCTGCACTGTTTCCAAGCTTTAATTCAGTGGTCCAAGAACCCAGGGTGCCAATCCAGGCTGCCTCCCACATGTCTACAGTTTTCTTTCTAAAATTCATGCAATTGCAAATTTCATTAATAGAATCTCATCGGGTTTGAATTTCCCTTCTAACCTGACCATGGCACTTTGTTAAACAAGGTAGTTGTCTCACTTGTACTGAAGGCAAAGCTCAGCAATGGTGATGGCAGCCTCTATCTCCATGGTGTCAGGATGCGAATCCAAGAAAGTGTCATACTCTGTGCTGTCTGGGTGGGCAAGAGGAAAAACAAGGGATAAAGATACCCTCTTTATCCTATCAAATTTAGTACTGCGGTCATAAGGCAAAGCTAGGGAACCTTTGGCATGCAGGACAAATACAGGCCACCAGGGTCTCCACACCCCTCCACACCCCTGCTGCACCCCCTCCTTATGTGCCCTAAGAACAGGCTAGTGAAACAGGGATTTGGACTTTGGCCACTGGGCTCAGTGCCTGCCATAGGTTTTGAGAACCCTTGGATGAGGCCTCCCCACTCCATGACTTGACTTTCATCCCCACCATTGGCACCAGCTGCTCCTGATCCTTGCTAGCTCGCCAGGAAGACAGGCAGTAACGAAGCAAGTGGTGGGTTCTGCAGCTTCTCCTTCCTCGTCTTGGTCAGAGTGAGAGGTCAGTGAGGAAGCCAGCTGCAGTGGTGAAGAGGCGGGGCAACTCTTGAGGCTTCTGTTAGTGAGTCCTTGCTGGGGTGCAGGCTCTTGGCAGGCACCCCACTGTGCACTCCGTCACTCATTCACTGGTCTATCCAGCCTCCATTCTGGCTGCAGCGGGATCCTTTCCAGCTTGTGTAGACACCCATGGGGCTGGCAAGGTGAGGAGAGAATGCCCTGCTTCCACTGCGTGAAGTAGCTGATTGTGCTGGAGCAAGAGAGCCCTCCATTCCTGCTTGACTGCCCTGATGGGCTTCCATGTGAACTCAGCTCAAGCCAGCTGAATCAGCACTTGCCACTGCCTGTATTCTCTGGCAGCAGCAAACAGGAGCTGGGGAGGGGAACTGCCCTGAGCAAGCAGGCAGCACTGTCCATGTGCCAGAAGAGCTCTTTGCGATCTTCCTCAGCAGTCCACTGAAAAGTAAAGGTGTCGAGATGAGGCCCAGGGTATGGTACAGGCAGTGGCACTGCTCCCTCACTTAGCACTGGTAAGTCAGCAACAGCAGGAAGGGTGGTGAAGCCTTTGGAAACAGGGTGCACATGTGCACTCACATGTACACATGTGCAAACGTGGAATTTCCTTGTTGGCTTTAATTCCAGGGTTCCAGGAACTGTGGATGCTTTTAGCAAGGTTATTAAAAATGTTTGAGTGCATTAAAATACACACTGTTTTCTGAGGACAGGTGCTTACACCCCAGGAAAATTGTTCCCATTTCTTGTGCAACTCAAATCTTCTTTCATTGTATGTCATAAAGAAGAGGACAGCTGGAATATTTCAAAGGTTTCACTGTCTAGGGATTCTCCTTTCTTTGCTGTCTCCTGTGTTATCCACCCTTTCTCATTCACCCCTTTGATGGTATCTCCTCTGTTATCCTTCTCTTTGTTGGTACAAAATAAGCTCTAAGCTCTACAAACAATTAAGTGTACTAGAATACAAAGGAATGACCAGGAGGGTGGGATGGGGTGGTGGAGGAATTGCATCCAGGTCTCCTAGCAGGCACATTTGGTGGGGTAAAAGGAAAAGTACTGCCAAGAATGGTCATCATACATACCCTCCAGGACAGGCATTGGTTCATTTAGCTCCTGTTCTGCATGAAACTGAGGAGAGAGCCCCAAATAGAAATAATGTTTAGCATCAATTTTTAAAAGAGCTGCTACAAGGAGAGAACAATTCAACAATAATTCCCTTCCTTTAAAAAAATCTAAAGTTCATCTAAAGGATCACCACAAGATGTGATTTAAAGTGGAAAAATACTTTCTTGCACTGAGGGGAAAAATAATCCAAACTGCTGAGTTGATGATGATGATTTTGATGTTGTTAAATCGCATATATATCCCACCCTTTTTCCTTTTTGTGAGGAACCCAGGGCAACTTACATAGCTTTTTTTTCCTCACAACAATCCTGTGAGGCAGGTTTTGCTGAGAGTAAGTAACTGGGCTAAAGTCACCCCGTGAGCTTCCTGGTCAAGCAGAGACTAGAACTTGGATCTCCCAGGTCCCCAGTCCAAAACTCTCACCACCACACCACCCTGATCATTACAGCACCTCCCTTCTCTGGAATGTGCTCCTAGGAACAGGTTTACTCCACTATGATGCTGTATTCTGGAAGGCAGGCATGCACCAAAATGAAGGCAATAGCAGTACCACAAGTTATCACTAAATGTTGGGGCTGCTTCTTTCTCCTTTGCACATAATAGGTGACACCTCTATAGCAGAAAAAAATACAATATTAATAAACCAAGCAGCTAACTATTTACTACCGTTGCATGGCACTTCTAGATGAGGCCCTTATGGTGATGTCATCCTTCCTCATGGATGCTAAGCCAGAGATCCCAGTAACTTCACCTTCCAGCTATAGCCCTCCCATGTTTTCCCATTGCTTCTTTCATCTTTTCTCTTATGGCAGAAAATCAGTTAAGAAAAAAGACTGGACGGCTACAACATACCTCCAAGTATTAGTGCTAAGCCTTTTCTGTCTGGAGCAAGCCTTATCCTGGGGTTGCCCTTGATTATCCATGGAATTTTATGGGAGTTTCTGTTGTAACCCTCCTGGCTTTTTCCATTACTTTCCCCATCTTTTTTTTCTTTCCAGAAATAAACTAACAAATCCATTAAGAAAGAAAAGCTGGAGCAGCTGTCTGATTCTAAGTGCCCTTAGAATCAGCAGCCTGTGATGGGCACCTCATTTTGCCAAATGGTAGGACCAGCCCTGCAAAGAGAATTTCAAGAGAAACAACCACCACAGGTATTAAAGTGAAGGGTGTTGAGTGGAAGCCTAGAACCCCAGATCCTTACCAGGAGTACACAGTCTGTGTCTTGCAATTCATTCATTGCCATGTGTAAATCATGCAGACGCACATGGGCAAAACCTTCCACACCGGTGGTCATCAGGAAGCACTGAAATCCAGGAACACCAGCCTTCAGCATGGGCAAGAGCTCAGCCTACACAGACAGTACAAGGATAGTGATCAGAATTCCAGGGAGTGTGAGGCAAAGTTAACAAAACAGAAAGCATGTTAATGAGATGAGGGGAATGGCTAAAGTGCACGTTAAGTCCTGATCTCTTGCAATTCCTGCTAGATTTAGAGCAAAAGCAAGTGGGAGCATGGGCAAGTCCCCAGTCAGTCCTATATCTCTGAAGTAATCAGCTAAATCTTTCACCAGAGTGGCTCATATTAGAATGGAAGCACTTTATTTTGCAAGAGGGAACTGGACACCATAAATCAAATATTTGCGTGGAATTAACAGGAGCAGCCCAACTTCAGTGCTGCAGGGCGTAATTCCTGTTTTAAATGAGGGGTGCCAACATTTGTTCTGAACTTGGATATTTGTGTAAGATGCAGCAGGAGTGGAAAACTTCTAGCCTGTTGATTGGGTGCAGTTCACAGAAGTTTTGGTTCCAAACTCTAGCCTCCCCTCCAACCAATATAATGGGGCAGAATCTACCATCTGTTCACACTGAATGGATCATTCTACTTCTGGAATGCTCTGTGTTTCAGGCAAGTGAGCTGATGCAGTTGCATTGCTGTATACTAACCTGATTATCAGGTATTATGCCACCCCAAAAGGCAACATCTATATGACACTGCCCCTTAGCAGACTGGAGCTTTGTATCAAGGGCAGACAAGGTTGTTGTTGGAGGACAGGAGTACCTGCGTGACAGAGACATGAGAGGGGAAAATATTACCTGAAGAACATCCAAACTGTGCCCTGTCTCATAGCTAACCCAGTCTGTCTGCCAGCCTCGGAGCACATACACCTTGCTATACCCTGTATAGTAATAGCAAACTCATTCTCTGGGTCTGGATTCTTATATAGCCAAAATGCAGTACCCACGCACAAGAAGGGAGGTATCAGCAAGGTTTGCATAAAGATGGTGCACATAATTCTCCCTCCTCCTCACATTTTATCCTCATAACAAAAATGTACCTGCGAGGTAGTTTTGGCTGAAAGAGCAAGTGATGTGCTCCAAGGTCATCCACTAAAGCTTCATGGCAGAGCAGGAATTTCTAGACTAGCCTGAATATTTTTCTCTTTGTTAGCTCCCTTGAACAATCCGTAAAGATGTAGCATACATTTGATAAATGAAGGAATAATAACTATTACACCATATAGGCACTCAGTGTTAATGTTTAGTATATGCATGTGTGGTTTTAGGTGATATGCTATAGTTATATATAGATGTCATTCCAAGAAAAAGCCATGCATTTTTGGTGTGAAAATTGAATGTTCAACTGCATCCTTGGTTACCTGCTACAGCACCTGAATATGACCAGTAGCTGGCACTGTAGGACCATAGATGGCAGTTTGGGAATTATTTATGCACAGGGAGAGGGAGAGGGAGAGAGACGACGCCTAGTTTTTGTTTGTTTGTTTGTTGTTTAAGTAATGGATTCCAGAAATCTATAAGATAGGCCAGAAGAATACATAGTTAGGCAAAGTGAGTTCATGCAGCGATACAGAAAGCAACAAAAACAGTGGCTTCCATCCAGTGCACAATAAGACCAAGGATGCTCATTCAAAGAGAATCCCAGCCCTCTCTTCCCTGCTAAAGCCGTCCTTGGAAAGCCTCCTCGGAAATCACATGTGGGACAGGCGCCTCAGTGGGACCTAGGGAATTGGGGATAAGTGGGCAGAGGCAAATATGTACCCTGCCTATATTCATTTACGTTGTGGGTTTTAGGCGACAACAGTCAACTGAATCTCTTTGTGCATCTTGCACTAAAATAGGAAAACCCTTATTCCATCCCTCCACTCCTCTGGTTCCATACAAAGGCATATCGAGAATAGTGGTGATGCCTCCTGCAGCTGCAGCCTTTGTTGCTGATGCGAATCCTTCATGAGTTGGATGTCCAGGCTCACAGACATGCACATGAGGGTCTATTATCCCTGGCATGACCACAAGGTCTCCAGCATCCAGTATCTGTAAATAGAAGAGGTCATGAAACTTACAGGTCATTGCAGAACATTCTAAGGAGATTGCCTTCAAGCCTGCTTGACTGTCCTGTGTAAGCGCTTCTTTTATGAAAAGCTGGAGTTTAATTCCACACACCATTTAATAACTGAGCCTTTGAGGGTACAATAGAAAGCTTTAAAGAAGAATAGCACACCATTTAAAAGGATAAGAAACCAGATTTGCAGCCATAATTCAGTACAGAAAGAAAAAGGCTCTTAAACGAATTAATTCCACACTGGAATGGGACCCACAAGAGGTAATCTTTCTAAAAAATATAATTAATTGGATCATTTGGAATTAGTAAAACCACTACAGCAGGACTTTGGGCAGATGTTTAGGGTCTCCCACAACAGAATGAGCAGGAGTGCCCCTAAAAGTGGCATGGCAGATATTACCCTCTCAAGAGACTCCCCAGCCCAGCTGCGAGATCACTTGAAGTAAGTGAAGTAATACTCATTACCATCTAACGAGCTCCCCCATAAGATGGTAAGATTGGGTGCAGGAAAAGAGTAGGCATCAACACCATTAAGTTCAGACTGATACTTCTTGTTCACTCTGCTTAACAAGCATGTTGACAATAATTTGAAGGCTAAAAAGAAGGACTCATCAACGTTGATTAAAGCACAGTTTGAATCATTTCCACAGCTTATCCTTTGTAACAGACAGTACATAATCTGTCAGTTAGTAAACTGCCTTGTGTATGCTAGAAAAGTAGAACCTCTCTTTCCCAGATATCCTAAGATTGCATCACTACCATGCTGTGATGTATTCATCAAGTGGGATCTGGCAGCCACATCTCCAAGTTCACATACAATGCATACAAATTAAGTTGCAAATTATAACATGCCAATTTGTGGTGCAACTTTTCTCTTTTCTGCTGAAGTTCCTTTCATTGTGACTGAGGATGCTGCATTATTCTTAGACTCTCAGTCTCTTTGCTGTGTTGGAGTTTTCAGTAAGAAAACAGATTCTGATTTATGTTAACTGTAAGCAACTTTCTGCAGTGATCCAGTTTCCAGTAGGCAAAGAGGGAATGCCAGGCAATGGAAAGTAATGGATTCCTAATGTTTTTAGTAAATAACCTTTTTGTATGTGTGGATGAATTCAAGACATGGCAACTGTCTCCTGCCTACCTCCTAGAAATTCATTGCCTTTCAGTGACTCGGCTGCGTCTTATATCATTCCTAATTAATTTGTGTATTGCTTGTATTCAACTGTCATTGTGCATTCCCCAAGGACACTCTCATTTCCCGGGATTCATTAGTGTGCAAAACAGACCTCAGAGTCAGTTTCATGAGTTTACATCTTAAATAAAAAGGAAGGAGGTGGAAACAATAAAGAGCATATTTGTGCTATGCATTTGTTTCTTTTGCCACTTTAACTATAATTGCTTCTCCCAAAGGATATTGGAAACTGGAATTTGTTGAGATGCTGTGACTTTCGGATGAGACATTCTTAGCCCATCCTAAGTTGTGAACGTGCTATTTTAGAGTGTAACCTCATAGGGAGCCAATTGTAAACATCCATGGAGATGAGCAGATTCCTTGACCCATGTCGATCTGCTTCACCTGTAATGACAATCCTTCAGATCTAAATAAAGGGGTTCTTGGGGACATGTGGGCACACTGCCTACTTTAGAATACAAATCATTATAGTGTCCTTTAGTAGGTTTTGCAATGTGGCACGCAAACCCAAGTTGCTCAACTGTTTAGTACTTGAGGCTGTAAAAGAGCCTCAAGAGACATGGGGACAGATACTGAGTTAGAGGAAGGAGAAGTAGGAGAGCCCACTAACTTCTGATACCGTGGAAAGCGACAGTGAGCCTGTGTAAGTAATCTGAGAGTGGGCTGCCAGTTAAAGATGGCAAATCAACTGAGAAGATGTTCTGAGTGGTCGGCCCTAAAGCAAGGGGACCTACCTTAAAGGCAGGGTGTTAGCAATCTGTACTTGGGTGGGAGTAGAAGTCCTCCATTTGGAATCAAGCTGTTAACCATTGAGATCACACTAGTATTCCAACTAAACATGTTTCTTTTGCTACTGGTTTGGCAATGTGGTTAAGTTGTGCTTTAAAGCCAGCCTTCCTGGTTTCCATTACCATAATAAAGCTTTTAGTTAAACGTCTTTGTGTCTACTGCTGGTGGTGGTGAGGAAACAGCCCACTGGGAGATCAGCAGAACATCTAAGAGATGTCATTATACAAACACCAGTTCTTTGCACCTCAGGCCATCTATAACATAAGCATGATGGTCCAGCTTGTAGAGCCTTAAGAATTACTAAAATAATGTATGCAAATGTTTGTTTTAGTATAATTAGTGTACTAATTAGCATATAATACCTGAATAAAATGATGGAAGCTTCTCAATTAATCAGACTGAAATTGGGGTATAGATGCAGCCTAAGTATTAGGCATCACCTGTGATACCCAAAAATTATCCACAGAGCATTAAGAATCCACTGCAAACTTACAGTGGTTGGAAAGCCAAACTGTACTATGCCAGCATGACCCAACTTTACAGAGCCACCAGGATACTGGGGCAACAGGATGGCTCTGAGAAATATGAAATGTACAGGATACAAAGCAATATGTCATGTCTAAAATACTGGCTGCTATTCATAATACTGCAATTCATTGGCAGTGCGGCACACTGTGTTGCTTCAGCTACTGGCTGGACTATCTTCTGAAGCAGCAGTGCCAGAGGTAGGTTTCTTGGAAAATGCCTAAGAAGAATTTCCTACAAAAGACATTTCTGGAAAATGTGTTGCTGAGGGGTGCTTCCAGAAGAGACTTGTTGTACAATCGCCTTGCCTTATTTACACCCGTTTTTGGAGCGTGTGGGATGTGGGTGGGTCACCAATACAGTTTTCTATTTGTAACCTTCCTGTGTTTCCCCACAGCTTCTTCCATTTTTTTTCCTTACTGCATAAATAATTGTTGAGGAGGGAAAGACGTGCCTTTGATTGCTAGTGCTAGGAAATACCTATTTGGAAGTAAAAGACTTGGCATGAAAACTCCTCACCACTAAATTTAGGCGGGCTATTACAACCTTTTAGTTTTGCCAGGCCTTTAACCTGTCTTATAGTCTTACTGCGCAAATTGACTTATTTATTTATTTGATGGTCTTTTAATGTTCTCCATTTTTCATTTCTATTTTGTATGATTTTTATGTACTTAGTAACCTTGAAAGCACTTCTGGAATAAGTATAAACATAACAATAGAAATATAGATACAGACTTTGTGATATCTAACCCAGTAGGGGAGATAGTGCAGCAAGAGTGAAATATGATGAGGACCGCCCCAGGGTTCTCTTGTATACATACAGCATATGGCCTTCATTATTCAGCTGTTGACCACAACTCTGGTTTGAAGCCAGAATATATTTTCCTCTAGGAAAAGCATTTCCGGTTCATAATGGAGTACTGCCTACAGTGTCCTCTTTTATGTATTTATCTTTCTTCATTTATTGTACATTTTATACCATTTTTCTGCCAGGACACTCAGGTAGTTTATAATTTTTAAATATAGAAAGGAACATATGATACCTCCAAAATAATAAACTTAAAAAAACTAGAATATGGTTCTCTCGGGCTGGTTGAAGGGTTAGGGAGCTGATGGCCAAGCTCCCAGCCTGGGTGTCCCCTCTTCCGCCTTCCCTCAGGTCACACAGGTTCCCCCTATCCCATTGCTGTCCAAGAAGATGGTGGAGGGGTTGTCCCAACACTCTAATGTATGTTAGCCCATCCCAGCATTTCAATAACACTGGGGAGTTATATTTTCTTGTTCTAATATGAACTGATGAACTGAATTATAGGAGGTTCAGAGCAGAGAAAAAAAGACCTGTTTCCCGTATGACACCTACATAAGCTGAATGGCATGAGGCATGGTGACAGCCACCAATCAGATGACTTTGAAGGGGTTACATAAATTAATAGAGGGTAAGATTGTCAATGGCAAGCTATCATGGTGGCTATCACTGCCTCTGGGATCACAGGCAGTGGCCCTTTGAATACCAGTTCCTGGGAACAGCCATGAAAGAGGGCTATTCTGCTTTTTGGCTATCCTGGGCATCTGACTGGCCACCCTGGGAAACAGTACATGGGACTAGATAGGCCTGATCAAGCAGGGTGTATTTATTTGTTTGACTTATACCTTATCTTAAGCTGGGCTTTTCATACATGCTTACTGCTTCACACTGATGACTCAGATGCAGAGACTGTTCTTGTAAGAAAGCGCAATGGTAGTTTCCTCCAAAATTTAACCTATGAACTATGCAGTGAGAAAAACTCATGGGCTCTTCATGAACAATTCACAAACAGAAAGAAAGAGTCAATTATTAGCCAAGAAATATAGGCAACATAGTCAGCAGTAGGCACTGATAAAGGGTCACTGGCCAGGCAACTAAAAGTTCAGTGTGCAGGGTGAAAGGGATGAAAACCAGAATACTTTTCCATGTCCTGTGGAAATTCAGTTCATGACTCCTCACTTATGCTATGGCCATAGGGCCTCATTCTCCACTCAGTTACACTGAAGTCAATAGAGTCATGGCAGCATAAAACCTGTGTAACCGAGTGGAGAATTAGCCCCCAGGGATGCAATGTTTGGTGTCGGAATAGTTCTGTCCTGCAAGCTGCCCTATGTAAGCTTTCCAAATCCCAGCCACTGGGATTATCTTTTCCTTTCTTTTCCATAACCCTGAGAGCCGGTTCTCTGAAGGAGTGCCTTCTACTACGTCATCATGCCCCAATCCTTCATTCTCACTGGGTTCCCTTACAACTGAACATAATCAGATGAGAATTGAGCAGGAATCTTTGTTAGTCATAGCACCCCATATGTGGAATGCTTCTTCCAAAGAAGCTTGCTTTGCACCCACCTTGATCTCTCTTCAGTGCCACTGAAAGACTTTTATTTGCCCTGGCATTAAGGCTGGGCTTTTTAATGGCTTGCTGGGTTTGAAAGATTTACTGGATTTGCTGGTACTTGGCTGATGCTTCTATTATTTGCATTGATTTTATATTGATTGCTTTTCTTGTAAATAGCCCTGGCAACTTGCACTGAAAGGCAGCCTATATATTAAATAAATACATGCAGTTTTTTCTTGTTTTATTTATTTTCCACTTTTCTTCCTAGGAGCATACGATAGATCCATGGCTCCTTCCAAGTTAATTTTACAACAGCCCTGCAAAGTGCATTAGGCTGAGAGGTGTTGATGGGCAAAAGGCCCCTGAGTAACATTCATGTTAGAGCAGGAATTTTAACCTTCACTTTCTCCAACCTATTTCACACTCTTACCTTTATACTACAGTGGCTCCCACGTCCTATTTATCTATTCTTGTGCCAGTCATTAATGTATTGTTTAAAATAGCCTTCC
>NW_025335268.1:91549732-91582842 GCF_004798865.1 Varanus komodoensis
GGAAGGCTAGTTTTGAAGGATGAAAGATACCTAGCAAATGTAAGTTATGCTCATGATATCCTTCTATGGGGAAGCAGCTAGTCTGGGCCTGCAGAGAACCATGGGGTAAGAATAATCTAAACCTGACTTAAAATTTAGCATCAATAAAGTACAGTAACACCAGAAAACATTTTGGTGGTGATGTGGGGAGGGGTGAAGTCTATATGCACATGAAATATTTCAGGATGTCAGTGCTATCTAATATTGGACTTTTTATATAAAAACAACATTTTAAGGGTATATTTAATCTTAATTTTCAGTCAATCCGTCAGTTTTACCATTGACCTAAATAAAGCTATGTTATCGCACTTTATGGGCAAGTTGTTCCACTTGTCCTATGGATGCTATTCCTTCTCACCAGATAAACATAGAGTACTCTGTTTAGTTCCTTCTCCTATCCTTGAACTAGTTTGTTTCCCTGATTAATTTAGAGTAGTTTTGCCATGCTCTGGTAATCTTCCATGTAGACTGATCTAATGCATTAAATGTGAGGCTGCCTTTAAAGACAGCCAAGAAACTGCAGTTCGTAGAGAACTTAGCTGCTAGCATACAAATGAACCTGTTACTGGGAACACATCTTGTTGTTATTGAAAGAACTCCAGTGGCCCACAGCATGTTTGCAACCTCAGTTTAAGATATTGCTGCTTACCTATAAAGACTTCTATGGCTTGAAACCAAGAATATTGCTACCCACATAAAATATTTGGGACCCAGGCCTATAGGAGAAAAATCTGCATTTGTATCTATATATACAATTTTAAAAATAATTACTAGTACAGCCAACAATTGATTTCTCATCCAAATATTCTTAAATAACAAATTCTTTGACTAATTTGCACCCTGATCATCCCTAACTAATTGATTTTACTTAACTGCCTTGCGGGGTGAGAGGAGCTTTTTTGGGGGTAGGGGTTCTTGCAACATGTAGGAGGGTGAGAGATAACCCTTCCCTCCCCAGCTGAAATATCTCCTGAAAATTGCTCCCGGGATCAATAGACGTTCTTGGTTCTGTGGAATATATCTGGGAAATAGATTTGAAACTGGGAATGGGGGTCTAGGGCTAGCAATATCTCTGTTTGAGACCCAAGTACCCAAAGAAATGCCTAATATTACATCAGCCTTTCTAGTCATCTGCCAGTGCTGTTCTCCAGGCACCCCTGCCATCCAACTTGAGAAAGATGACAACTGGGCAGAGGGCACTTTTTTATTTTTATTTATTTATTAAAACATTTTTATGACGCCCCATTCGCCGAAGCCTCGGGGCGGCTTACAACAATAAGTTAGATCATCATAAGTAAAAATTAAAATATATACATTAAAATAAAATACAATTATACAATATGAAATAAGCCGCCCTGGCCAGATAAAATTCAATAATATTAACATTTAAAATGCTGCTTAAACACTTCTAATGTTGGCATCCTCACTTTGGAATTCTTTCCCTACAAAGGCTCACCCATGACCTATTCTGCTATTTCTTCAGCAGGTCAAATCCCTTGTATTCTCCAGGCTGTTAAAAATGCATCTATGTCCATTTTTAATGCTTCCATTAACTTTTTCCCCAGTTTTATTTTTAAGCCCTCCTGGTAACTTGATGTTGAAAGGAAGTATAAGAATCCATTAATCAATCAGTAAGTCCATACCTTTTCTCCACTGGGTCTGGTCCAGTTTCTCTTTGGCACGATATCAACTATCTTGCCATTGCTGATGACAATCTCTGCAGGGCCAACAGAATTATCCAGCACCACTCTGTTGCTTCTCACAGCCATGATCTCTGAATCCTCATCCACTTTGACACGCCCTTAATTGAAATTAATAAAGAAGTGCTCAGAAAAAATGTTCCTGAACTTTTGAATCACCTCCAATTTCATGGTTTCTATTGCATGCCTATAGTGAGATACCATCAATGCTGTGCACTCTCTTGACTTGCCATTGCATTTCCTGCAAGTTTGTAACCATGTTATGGCTATCCAGTTGAAATGAATTAGAATTCATTGAATCTGAGCTAATATCATCAAGTTCCAGAAGTGAGACAGATCACAAGAAAGCTGAACATTTATGGATGTTATTGTTACATGCTGACTTATGGAGATCCTATGAATGGGTACCCTCCGGAATGTCATGTCCTCAATAGCCCTGCTCAGCTACTCAGCTACAAGGCAGCGGCTTCCCTTATGGAACCAATCTGTCTCATTGTTAGTCTTCCTCTTCTTCTTCTTCTTCTTCTTCTTCTTCTTCAGTCTTCAACTTTCTCTTGCATGTTTGTCTTCTCCAGTGAGCCTTGCCATCTCATGATGTGCCCAAGATACAACAATATGAAATATAGGTATGAAATATACATAGGGGAATCAATTAAAACAGCTCCTATTTGAAAAAATATGTGTTATATTACTGACAGTAGAGGAGTGGAATCTTACCTGCCTCCCATACCATGATCAATAGTGACCATCTCTGTCCCACACGATGTTTCCTTTTCCTTCTTTTTACCCTTCCTTTGTGTTTGATTCTAAGCTGTTCCAGAATTATTTTGGGTGCTTTCCTACAGAATCCTCCTAGTACTACCAAACAAAGAGCATTGCACACTTCCATTGTTTCCTCCTTACTAGATTGTTTTTACAATAAGAAAAAAGACTGGAAGAGAAGTGGGAAAATATAGGATGGTTATAAGTTGAATCTGTTAAAGTCTGTTAAATATTAGGAGGGTGAGTACCCGGAGGAGGGCTTTCTCTGTGGTGGCGTCCCATCTATGGAATGCGCTCCCCAGAGAGGTCCGCCTGGCACCGTCGTTATTTGTTTTTTGACGCCAGGCTAAGACCTTTTTATTTAAAACTTATTTTAATTGTTAAATTATTTGTATTTATCGGATTTTAAATTTTTAGCTGAGATGCACCGGAGGTTTTTAAATAATTTTTTTATTGTTATATTGTTATTTATTTATGTATTTTGTTTCTGTTGTGAGCCGCCCCGAGGCTTCGTTGCGATGGGGGCGGCATAAAAATGTTTGAAATAAATAAATAAATAAGTCTCCCTGGCTGCTGTATGAAGTTCCATGTTGGAGGCAGAGTGTTTACAGGAGAAAAGTCTTGTCTAGGAACACCCTTAGTCTATGCTTTTATTATAATAATATTCTGAACACAGGACAGAGGGTCAGTCATGCTAACATTGGACATGGTCTATGAAAATAATATACCAAACCTTCTCCCAGACTGATAATCTCCTTCCTTCCTTTCATAAGCCAAATGGGACCTTCAGTCCAGAGCTTTTTATCAGATTATGCTAAGCTTCCTCTATCCAATAGCCCCTCACTCACCTGCTGGGGTGGTACTGCTTTTCCGGGACATGTTAGGCTGCTGAGAATCAAACCCCTTGACTATTGCCTTTTGCTACTCAGAGAGGTGTTTCTTCTTGCTTCCGATGCACATGTACATCAAATGTTACAAGACCAAAAAAGATTCTGAATTACAGAGTAAACTGCTGTGTTCTTGACTAAAAGCCTGTCTACAAACTGTATGAATAAAGCAAGCAAACAAATAAAACCTTGGAGGTTAGTGATTGCATTGCTGGAGTTAATCATTAATAATCTGGCCTTTGGCAAACAAAAAGTTATCTTCCTTTCATAAGCAATCACACAGATACCACCAAAAAATCAGTGGAAAAAGGTTCTATGAACTGCTTCTCATACGCATAGTTTAAAATATCTTAAGTGCTGTTGCGATGTCATCAGAGGATTGCATATAAAAGAAAGAGAGGTTCATACAAAGAAATGCTCTGAAACACAAAAGTGCTCTTTTCATTCCAAATAAAAACGATACTCTGTGGCATGCCAGACTTTCAATTTTTATTTTAAGAATAAGGAATAAAATGAAAAACAAGAGGGGCCTTTTGGTGTCAAGAAAGGTGTCCATGGGCATATTGGTGCCTGTGGGCACCATGACAGAGATCCTAGTTGCACTACCCATTATTCTAGATGTAGAATTGTGCCAGTGAATCCAACTCCTTCTGAAAGCTATTAGGATTCCAAGCAAGGAAACATTAGGAACTCTGCCTATTACCTAACATTTCTGTATCCGCTACACCTTTTCTAATAGGAGAAATTTCTGGGGGAAAAGCTCTGACGGTTCCACCAATATTTGTGCTGGACCAAAAGTTAGCTAGCGCTACTGCTGGTGATTTTCTTCCATCACCATTGCTGCCTGATTATATGAGCTGGTGACTGTGCTGAGGGACTTCTCTGCATGAGACTCTTAACCCATTTTAACCCACCACTTTACTGAGGGTTCTGCTGCCAAGTTCTTTGTGGGCTTAAGATCAGCTTTTTTGCAAGTTCCCTCCCCTGCAAGGTTTTCCTTCTTTGCCTTTCTATATGTTTCATTGCCCAAGCATAAGCAGAATTATGAAAATGCATGCTGATTTTGTGTTTTTTATAGCATGTTAGCCCTTTAAAAGCTCATTATAGGTTTTTTTTTTTTTTTTTTTTGTAAAGCCACATAAATGCTCATGGGAGAAGCCCTGGAGGGTGATGAGTAAAGTACTCATAGATTACCAAAGGGGGCAGAATCATGACAACAAATTAATGCTTCTTGAAAGGAGGGCCTCAGACAACATACAAACCCATACTCAAGGGTTGAGTTTTGAAAGAGTGTGGGTTATCATGGCACCATGGATTGTTGTTGAAATGTGAATTAGCACATTGGCTGAACCCAAGATAATGAAACAGTAAATCACACCCTGTTCACAACCCAACAACAACCCATGGGTTCTCTTCACAGATTGTATGTGGTTAACAAGCATTAGCTTGTTCGCACAGCTGGGTCCAGACAACAAAATATCCCATCTTTCAACATTTTAACAACAAGCCACAATTCAACAACAATTCCATAGTCAAGTTAATTGTGTTGTTGGAACCTAGTCATTGCTGCCTTGGTGGCTTCTGGATATCAGGACATATGTAGAGCCTAAGCATGATAGAGCTACCTTTTATTAGAGGGTGTCAGGACTAGGGCCTGAGTGATCCTGCACGTGCTGTAGAACCAGGAACACCTTTGCAGGTGCTTGCAGGGAACAGCTGAGGAGCAATTATGCAGTGCAGCTGGAGGCCCTGGAGACCAGCATAAAAGGCCTCACAGCATTCCTGCTATTTGCTATAGCAACCCAAGTGGTTTTGTGACTCTTTTCTGCTCTGGACCATATGGCCTGGTTCCTGCCTATATCTGCTGTTGTCCTTGTCTCTTGTTTGGCTGTGTTTCCCAGGTACTTTCATCCATCTTCCTTGACTTTGCCTTGCTCTTTAAATCTGACCGCCTTAATGGAACTTGATTCTTGGACTGTGTGTTATTAGACTGGCTGCTTGTCTGAAGGTTATCATTTCCTTGGCTTTGATCTAGGACTATTAAACAAATGTGTTTCTAGCATCTTCCAGTGACCTTCCTTGGAAACAGTTTCAGGTGGCATTCTGGGTGGTGGGAATGGGAAGAGATGAATTCCATCATAACATGAAGCATCACAGTGGTGCCTCAGTCTCCTTTCCTGTTGTTGCAATGTGTGACACTTAGATGGCCAAAATTGGTTGCCTAAGCGTGTTGCAGGCTGTGAGGTCTTCCACGCTAGGGGCATTCAGGAAGAAAATAGTCATCTGAGAAGGGTGGTGTAACTGGTGTCCAGTGCCAGCAGGAAGTTGGATTGGATGGACTTCTTGGCCCCTTCCACCCCTATTATTCTATGATTCGGGGCAGGAGTTGCATAGAATGTCCATAACTGTCAAGTTTGTAGGTCATCCATCCTGCTTATAACACTTGTAGTTGGAGCATCACTGGCATCCAGAGTGGATTACATCCTAAATGTCTGATCTGCCACCATTAAAAGCAACACATTTGAAATGATCTTAGGTAATATGAGGTGCATAGAGACTGCTGCCTTTTAGAGGACAGGCTATAAATGTGTATTTCTTCTTCTTGCCTGGTTTCTCCCACAGCTTCACAACATTTCTGAACACTGTTTTAATATTGTTTGATTTGACCTTTCTACACCTCAGGCAAACTGTCCACCTCAAATTATTTTTCTTAAAACATTAAACCAATGCTAATGTTTATTTACCAGTCACCACACTCAGTTCTACAGCATAAAATACTGTTCTGGGTGGATGGTGAATTTGTGAGATCACAAGCCTTACCCAAAAGATTGCAGTGCACAGTCAACTCTTCAATCCATTTTCACTCTGTTTCCCCCCAAAGCTCAGTCCTAAGAAGAGCATGATCAAAGCACTTTCACATTTTTTATATCACTTGATGGACATGTATGCTCAAAAGTCTCTTCTTTGTATTTTGACCTGATTTTTTTATTAACTTCTTTTGTAAATTGAATTGCATCAAAAGAAAAATATAAAGTAAAATAAAATGTTAGGTTTCTTAGGTTAAATTTGGATAGATTTTATTTACGATTTAAACAAATGCAAGGTATACCCCTTTATTTTAGATAAAGCAAAATAATCTATCAATAACCACAGTTATTCATAGTTTTCAACAAAAGCAGACCATAAATATGTGTTTATCCATTTGTAAGCTGTCCCTTAAAGACCACCCATTCAAAACATGAGAGCTTTAAGTCCTCAATCCACTGAATTATTGGAGGCAGACATTTGCCCTTCCAAACGTTAAACTGTCAAAAGCGTACAAAAAATCCATTTATGATGAGGTTGTGCAAGTCCCAAGGAGTAGGTAGGCATTGAAGATGAATGTGTACATCGGTAGTTACTAAAGAGTTTTCCAGCACAAAGTTTATCCTTATTGCCTCACAAAAAGAGGTAGCTGTTCAGTATTGTCAAAATATATAGATAAATTATGCGATGGGGCGGCATATAAGTTGTTTAAATAAAATAAAATAAAATAAAATAAAATAAAATAAAAAAAAGCAGCATTAGGAACACAGTTAAAACACAATCTTATGGTCTCGCAAGTCCCACCATCACCCAGAAATCCACAGAATTTCTGAGGGGCTAAACATTGAGCTCCTCTAATCTCGGTATTTTGACTCCAAGGCTGAACCCACACCCTGCTCAGCCAGCCACATGGAATGAACAGTTCCAGCTATCACCCCTCAGAGGGAAGGGAAATGGTGTTCTGGGGTGGGGAAGGGGAAAAAACTGGGGCTGCAGAGCTCCCCACTCCTCTCTGACCTTAAATCTAGATTCCTGGAAATCATCATCTAGATAAAATTCAGGATTCCACTGGACTGTTAATGAACATCCAGTGCAAGGAATGCGGTGTGGCAATCAAGATTGTTGCTTCAAACTTAGAAGCATCTGTTGCAAAGGCAATAGAATTCCACATGTAGGCAACCCATTATCAGAAAAAGACCTCAAGGGACTATGTTCACATTGTAAGGTTGCAAACATGAAGTCACACGCATCATCATGCATTTGAACTTTCATGTACAGGATTTCAGAAATCATTGCAACTGCAATGTAAGATAGCCCAGTGTTGTTTATACTTGCACTGCAGAGGGCATGGCCTCTATGTGGGATGGAGGCTGCATCTTGTATACTTTTTAACCTCTACAAGTGTAAAAAAATCAACCAGTGTGGATAGAAGCCTGTCTTGATAAAGGCAGCATCCTTGTAAAATTGTTACTCTTAAAGGCTGCCTAAAAACAGTAAGCAACAATTCATGGGGAGCACTTTTTACGGTTTTTATGTGCTTGTATCTCATGTTTCATTCCTCATATTCTCAGGGTAGCAATTATAAGAACCAAAATGGAAGATGAATTTAAAAAAAAAAATTAAAATAAGCCAAAAACAGCAACTTTAATAAAACAGATAAAACCGTGACTGAGCTAAACAATTTAAGTTTAAAAGTCAAGGAAAATAAGACATTATCTCACTTGTTGCTAAAATGATATCAATGTAGGTAACAAATAGACTTCTCTAGAGACAGCATTCCATAAAAGGGGCACCATCATTGATAAAATCCCCTTTCTGGTAGCTACCCATTACAAGATGAAGGCAAAGGATTTTCTACCTGCAGAGCCTGATTTAATCTCACAAATAGTTATTGTTTACAAAATGTTTGAAATCACACCATCTTTCAGTGACACACAGCAGATTTGGAAAAGAGAAGGCTGATGTTTTCAGAAGAGATTTTCAGTTTATCAGCAGAAATGGCTGGCTCTTTGTCAAGCTAAGTTCTAGAATTCAGGAGCTCTGAATGACAGAACAGCATCTGGAGGAAGAAAGATCTTGAAAACACTGCTTGAAGAAGAGATCAACTCTTGGTTTACAAGGAGCTCCAAATTCCTTAGATGACCACAGCTGCAGCCATTTTCTTAAAAGATTCTATATTGTGTAGGTTTGCAGAATCACAAAACTTGGAGTGAATGCACAGGGTACTTTGAGGAACATTTAAGGGAAACATGAAGAATATGAATGTGATTCTCTCTTTCAGAAGGGGAATTGCTGTGAACCCTATTGAATCATGGAGAAGCCTGACAATAAACTATACCAGTAAAATGGACGAATTTGCTTGAACCTTGCTCCTTTGTCGGAGCTGCCACTTCTCTTCCACAAGCAAAACATTTTATTCAGATGACAAATCATTCCTGTTTCAACCTGTTAGATGAGGTAACATTCATATATGCAGTTTGTGGGTGATTCTGGACTTAGTTCTACACTAAAATGCTCTGGTGGTATCCGTAGTCAGGAATGCCTTTGCCCAGCTTCAGGCAGATCCATGTCTTTTATGCCTCTCTTTTACCTTCTGTGCCAGCTGTTGTTGTTGTGTCATGTGTGTGCTGTATTTTTGTTCCTATCCACAACTGAGGTTTGTGCACAGGACTGCAGCCAATTCAGTTGAGAGGAAGTTTGTTAAGGTCACTGGAAAAGTTGTTCAACCCACAAATTCTGAAATCCAAGGATTTCAAATTAATCTTCCAGGCAGACTAGTGTGGCTGATCACTCATTTCAGTGGAAATGCAAGATTGTTGTGACCTGCTCAGAAGTTTGGTATGACAGTAGCAATAACTCCCCATGGAATACTCTGGACAATTTATTTTGTAAAAGTGTATTGGGCCAATTGTTTCGGGGATAAATGTGTGAGGTCATAGAAGCTAGACACTTCCAAGCAGAGCTATTAGGGTGCTGGACAGGGATGCAAGAGCCAATACGCTCCCTGAACAACTTTGTGGTCAGTCCCTAACTCCTAGCCTATCCTACTCCACAGGATCATTGTGAGGATAAATGGAGAGTGGAAGGTATATAGTGGAAGGTATGTCATGTTGAGCTCCTTAAGAGAAAGGTGGGACATAAATATAACATACCAACACATACATACAATTATGTATGTTGAAGTTTTCTCATTTCTAACCAGGATTCTGATGAGTTCAGTGCCTACTTTTAGAAACATTAGAAATGGAACGATTAAAAAGAAGGTTTTTGTATATCATAAAAAAGCAAGATAGCATAAAATTTCTCTCTCATTTGTTTTTGAGAAAGACAACACACAAGCTCATTAGAAAAGGATAAATGAGTAGTAGAGTGTGTCCAAGAAGTGCCCTGTATGCTGCTTTCAACATCTGCTAGCTAGGAGACTTGTACGTAAGCTTCTTTTCTTACTGGTGTAAATGAATATTTCCATCTGGCAGGAATGTCAACATTCTAACTAGCAAATGTCAGCCAGAATAAAAGTGGAAATAAAGCCACAAGATACTGGGCTTGACCTCTTTTGCTCTAGCTATAAAATGTGACATTCCAGCTATTGTCAATGGAGTTAACTAAGCAGTTAAGTCATTTCTGTAGCAATGACAAAAAGTGGATTAACCTTTCACAGATGTTGAAGCGAAAACAAGCAAACATAAACACATAGGATCAATCCTCACTGAAAGGAATCGGGAGAAATGCCTGGGGGCATTTGGAGATGGCAGGTTGGACAAGCAAGCAGAATGGAAAGTGAGTGCTCTGAAATGATGGAATGAAGAATTTGAGGAATAAAGTAACAAAATAAAGTTACTAATATACAACTTGATGCTGGGATGGGCACAGGATCCTGCTCTTTCTTGGAATCAGCAAGACAATTTATGAATAACACTGTTTTCCCCAATCAGGTAGGTCCTGTGTGTAACAAGTGGCACTACCTTTTCATTACCTTTCACTACTGTCATAAAAGTGAGTTTCTGCACATAGGAAGAAGCAAACTGAGGGTAAGGGAGTATTATATTGCCATTGTGTCCCAATTATCAGAATGGTACTAGCATTTTTCTAGGGTTTTGGTTTCCTTTATCAAGCTCACTGGAGACTTGTGGATGCTTTATGATCTATGAACTATTTAGACACATACAGGGGAGGTTCAACGCATCAACAGTCCAACAGATACTGCTGCCCTACTAGATTTTTCAGGGCACTACCTTAGAAAGAGCACTGCTTTTCTCTCTGACTCTAGACTAATTGTATCTGAGTCTTTTTCACTCCCATCTCCATCTCATTGTAGCTGTTGACTTTGTTTCCTTTACACAGGCCAAATTTGATTGGAAATTGGGAGGTAATTCCCTTCCCAATGGGTTGTTTCTTTTGGAAGAGTTTGGCTAATATGCTTCCAGAAGACTTTCATTGCACCGTTGTCCTGTGTCATTCATGAAACTGGAGGTAGGCAATTGTCCTTGTCTTCACTTGTGAGACCTTCCTGTGCTTTCTCAGAACTATCTTTATTACAGAAAATGCATTAATGAGAAAAGCCCTCAATTATTGCACAATGCCTTCTAATTAGTTGCACCTGAATTCTGTCTGGAAACATCCCTAGAGTAGAGAGCAATCTCCTTAAGAAAAGGAAAGATACCCGACTATTTTGCCAGAGCAAATAAGGTAGTCTGTGGCAGTCCAACAGCTTTTATTAACACCCTTCTGATTAAACTTCAGCTGTACAATTGAGAATAACAGAACGATGGCTAGTGATCCCTTAGAGGGCATACAAACTAATTCCAAATTTCAGTACAGTGCAAACCAGAAACTCTAAATGAATGGTGCAATAAGATTATTTGTGTACAACATATGAATACTGCTGTTAAATTATATTCAAAGTGGTCTACAATTAAAATATCCACAAATTATATATCTAAATCATAGACAAACAGAAAAACTGTATTTAAAATAAGGGCTGCCCATTTGAACTATGGCACTTTGACAAATGAGAATCTTATACAAATCTAGTTTCTTTAATTTCCTCCTTTGTAGGAGCTGCACAAATTGATGTCCCAAGTCTGTCCTTTTAGGAGTACATTTGCAATGGCCTGGATGCAGCGCCATTGATCTTACTCTGCTTTCAACCCCAAATGAGTCACAACTAGATGTGACATTCAAGAGATTGTTGACATCAAGAAATCCTAACATGAAGAAATAGCAGCGCACACACAATTGATACCATAAATATGGGGTTGATTCAATTCCATCCCCAAAATTTGAACCCACACAAAAATATAGATTCTTAACATTCAACACAAATGACAGAAAACTAATGCACATTAATAATTTGTTAACTTCTTAGTAAACCAACTACATTGTTCAGCGTATGATTCTTTGGTCAGTTTTGGCTGTTTCTGCCATGGTCTTAAGCTCAGGTTCACAGTTCGTTGTGTGTGGGGGGGCGGGGGAAGTGATGGTAGTAGAAGAAAGCAATTTGGAATTTCAAGCACCAAAAGCATTGATTAGGAAAGCAAGGGCCAGGAATGAGTCAGATCTCCACCTTCTCTTGTTACGGTAGAGCAAGTGCAGGGATGTGGTTGGCATGGACCCCGTCTCCGTCTTGCTTGGATGCTTTGAGGATTCATGCACAAGGTGGGCGGGGAAACCTTGTGCACGAGCCGGGTCACAGGAGCGTCGCTTGCCCGCCCGCCCGCGCCCGCTCCTTTTCCTGGGACGACGCAACGCGGTTCCGCAGTGAGGGGGGGCGCGGGTTTCTCGAGCCGGGAGACCAGGCGGTGCCCCGCCCTCTCAGGCGGCGGCATCGACAGTGACAGGAGGCCCAGCCCCAGCCAAGCCCCGCCTGCCTGGCGGCTGCGGTCAACAAGCTGATCGGGAGCGTCAGCCAATCCGCGGACGGGCAGGGCTGAGGGGCGGGGCGCGCAGTGAACCTGCAGGAATCGAGCATCCCCGGAGAGCGCAGCATCAGCACCACAGCCCAGCCAAGGCAGCTGGACGCGTCTCTTCATCCCGTCAGGCTGGCAGAAGCCGCAGCCTCGCCAATGCCAGCCTCTCCCTACCCAGGGCGGACTGCGGAGAGCCTTTGATCCCGCAAGAGGTGAGTTTTTCCTTGTCCTGTAGCACTCCTCCAGAGCTGCAACCGCCTCGTCCTTTCTCTCCCTTCGTTCTGCCTTCCCTCTTGCAGCGCCGTCTCCCTTAATGGCCCGTATCTGCGGGAGAGGCCTTGGGGGGAGCATCGCTCACGGATCCTATTCACTCGGTACTGCATTGAATGCAGATGGTAGTGGCGCATCCTCCCTCCCTCCCCTCGTGGCTGGCTAGGTTTCAAGAAAGGACAATGGACCAGTTTCCAGGCGATGCTGCCTTTGACTCATTCGAGAAACAATCATGGGTGTGTGTGCCTTTACAGTCATGGGCCCCTGCGTCTTGCAACTGTTTGCTGCCCCTTGGATATGTCACCTGAAGCTCCTAACAGGAAGATTTAAAAGGCAACACAAATCTGATCCTGTATTTTGCTTTCAACTGGAATGCTTAGGATAAGGCATAGGGTGTGTGCGTGTGATGTCATGGCCAGTCATGGTAGTAGGGTAAAGGACAGTCAGACTGGAAAATGGTGCTGGTGTTGGAAGGAGATGAGGGACCACCCTTGGGAAAGGAAATATCTTGTTGCCTATTGTATGCTGCTTGGATCCCAAGGTGATTCCCTTGCCCCAAGGCTTTCTTTAATCTCAGAGAGAAATCACTCACTGGCAGGGCCTTTCTTGTGATATGTGTTTCAGTTGCTATGTTTTCATTACTTGCTTATATTCCATCACAGAGAGGGGACATTCCCTTTCTCTTTGGGCAGCAGATCTCTGCTGCTGTGTGAGGAGGAGAGAGCCTCTTATTGTCACTGGCAGTTCTGTAAGCTTCTGAAAGACATCTAGCCAGAAGCCAAATGCATTGGTAACAAACACCACCCCACCCCACCCCACATGTCCCTGCGCTAATGGCTGTGATACAGGGCTATGGAGAGAATGCAGAGTCATGGGGACTGAATCTGCCAAATGAATCCATAATCCTGTCATAATGCCCCATAATTTACAGTTCTTAGCTTTAACCCAAGCCTGGCTCCTTTTATTTAAATAGTACTTGACAAAGCAGGAAAGAGAGGGGGATGCATTCAAGATGTCTGCCTTGGTAGTAGTAGATCTATCTCACTCTTCGTTTGCCTGTGGAAGGCCTTCTAGACATTTCTTGGCTTCCGTTTCTTTATGGGTATGCTGGGGGCCCTGGCAAAATCTTCCAAGATATTGTAGAGGAAACTTGTGGAGTGCATCTTTTAAAAAATGCTGTCTCATATAATAAAGGTGGAACAATATTGGCAGGAGTTAAACAAAGGTGCATGTGTTATCTGACACATTTGAAGGGAAAGCAGCTGTTGGGTTAGGGAAAAGTCTTCAGATCACATTAAAAAAAGACTGTTCTGATGTGGGTGGAGGACCTGGTGGGATGTCAGCCATTTTACAGGGTTTACAGCCTAGACTGCTGTAGTAACAGCATTGCTGATTATACACTGGCACTGTAGCTTCCAAGGTCCTACTGTGTCCTGATTGGAATTGTCAATTTATATAATATCTAAATCATGTTAATTTTTTATAACAAAAAAAGTTGATGGCACCATAAGACTGACTTTTAAGGAGCTATTTATTATGAAATGGCATATACTGTTTATGCGTTTGTGAAGCAGAAAGAGGAACGCCTAAGTTACTGGCGTTAGCTCCATGGTTAAATCTAGCACCCAGCTTGATAGTCGAAAGGTTCTTTCTCAGCTGTTTGACAAGGCCTAGCAGACTGGAACTATAATGCTTGATGTGACAGCATCTTGCATCCAGCTAGAAATCGATGCAGCTTCCTGAACGTTTTGGAAAAGACAAAAGGAAGTAGAGATGTATCAGAAGTAATGCTCTGGGTGCTGTTTGTGCTGCGGCCTGCCAGGAAGTCACTCAAGGCCATCTTAGGAAGAGCATGACTGCAACATGGCTGAATATAATGACTCGTGCTAGTGTGCCATCCACACCATGAGGCATGTCCCCTGTGAAACATACTGGAAAAGGGGAATACTTTGCACTGCAGGAATATTAATTCATGATTAGAAACAAGTAAATACCATTATTTTCTATACTATCTTGTACATACCATAGTCACAGAGATCCAGCTATTGAATGATACAGGACATAAATAAGCTCAGCCCTCCGTGTAGGTGATTATGAACACCTCCATCAAAAATATGTGGTTTTGGGAATGCTAGTTCCTTTCCACTGTCAGATGATGGGATGCAGGGTTGTAAACGCCATGCAATATATACAAAGTGAGCTGGTTCACACACTCAAACAAGCCACTGTGACTTAGGGTGGCCTGTTTAACTGGTAGTGTGTGCCAGCATGTGCTGGGCACCATCAGCCTGATTACCCACCTGACTACAGCTTGCCTTGTTGTCTGGAACAGGGCAGCATGGCTTATTTGAGGAGGGCTATTTGAGGGCTTGTTTTGATTGTGCGAACCATACCAGTGGTCTGCATATTTTATCCTGTGTTAAACTTGACTGTCTTTGTATGCTTTTGCTTGTTGAATGAGTCTGTGACTGCATATTAACATTCACTGATACATAACAAGGGAATGGGAGAGCTTGCAGACCATCTAGGTTTCCACATCTTGTAAGTGTTGGATAATAGCCTATGCTTGCTTCTATAAAGTAATAGGACATATGCTCTCAATGCACATAAGTCTCCAAATCAAAAGGTTTACATGCATCCTATACTAGGAACAAGGTGTGGTGGTGATTTCTGCCACTGCTGTGCCACATACTGGGTATTTTCTCTAGCTTGCTGGTTTTGGCTGTCTAGATAAAGCACCAGGAGTAGGGAAGAAGGAGGCTTGGATGCTGATAGGAGCCAGCATACATTCTTGGCCCCAGTCTCTAACTTAACCCCCAGCATGCCCCACCTTTCCCATCCAAGGCCTACTTGTGAGCCAGTATGGTTCTTTCATACCGACCACGAATGGGGTGGCTCAGCCTTTGGAGTTCCACCTCCAACATTTCAGGATCTTGGAGATGAGGCTCTGAATAATCCTATGGCCTCCCAGATGTTGTTGGGAGGCCATAGGTTTGTGCCTTTTGCAGGTGGGAGGTTGCTGCTTCAACTCTTCTGACTTCAACTGAATTAATAGGGACAAAGTCACATGCTTTTGAGCAGAGGTTTGCTTTTTTTTTTTTTTTTTAGTTTTCTGGATGATGCAAGTATCAGCTCATCTGCATCAGCCTTTTGACAAAGCTTACTGAATACAGATTTTTGTTCATTTGTTAAGGTAGCTGCTTAACTTATACATCTATTCTTGCAAATATAGGTAATGAGGATTTAATTATCAAAGTTCAGACCACTTACATTCCCCTTTTGGACTGAAATGCAGATCATGTTCTTAACTCCAGTTTGATGCAGTGACTCTGGTTAGGATAAACCTAGTGCTCTAAATATTTTACAATTTCTCAACTCTTAGGGAAGGACAAAAGTCACTACCAAAACCTTGGGAGGGAGGAATAAGCACTAGCAATTAGCCCATGCAATCCTCAAGTTCAGGAATGGGCTTCCATAGGAGGTGATTGAAGCCCTATTGGTGAGGGTGTTCAAGGATAGGCTGGACATGCACATGGTAGTCATGTTGTGAGCGGAGCCAGTCAGAGACGGAGGGTCAGACTAGATGGCCCAGGAGGTCCCTTCTGACTTGCTATGTGTTTTTAACTGTATTCCAACAAGGAAGACTGTATGGATTATAGAATTTCTAGATTTCATTTCTACAATTGTGATTATATATTTTCATTGTGTCTTACGAGTTCTTGACTCTGTTGTCCACAAGTTGGCTTTGTCCTTTCCATGAAAACCTTTAATATTTCATTTGAATTAGATACACAGATGCTATAATTAAGAGTCATTTCAGAGGTAAAGGAAGGGCAAGCAACAGTGAAGATGTCAATTGCTGCCAAGCCAGTGGTCCATCCAAACTAATTTTATCTGGCTAGCAACAAATCTCCAGTTGGAAAACTCTTTCCCAGTTCTGTGAAACTATATCTGACCTTCAGGTTGTATTATTATTATCATCATTATTATTTCTATACCACCCCACAGCTGAAGATTTCATTATTAAACAGATTTATATACCATTGATATATATAATAATCTCTAAGTGGTGAATAGGTCCAAGGTGAGTGTCTTGACACTATACTAAACCCACTTCCTCACTCTAAAGAACACAAGGTACAAGCTGTATACTGTGGGTAATCATCATCTTCATCATCATCACAAACTGAATGAGTCAGTAGCATAAGATGGTTAAAGGGAAAAGCAAATGCTATTTGGTTTGTACAGATAATTCTTTTTGTAACACAATACTGGCTATTTGACATTGGTTGAATCCCTGATGGAATATTATGTCCTGTTCCAGATGTATCAGTTTTCAGTGAAACAAATGAACAAAGAGGGGACCATTCAGAGGAGAATAAAAATTATGAGGTGCTAGATTTCAGGTTAAATATTTAGAAGACTACCATGCAGGAATAAAAAATGAAAGAAAGGAAAAGAAGCAGGAACTGAAATTATGCATACTGGACTTAGGGCATACTGAGAGTAAGAATGATTTAGCAGTGGATGACATTTTTAAAAGAAAAGATAGCATTTCCTTCTGTAGATGTTTTCAACTGGAGGAACCTGTTGGGGATAGTTTGCAAGTTTTTATTTGACTTGCTATTGGAGTTTTATTTGCCTAGCTATGGGAGGTTCAGCCTTTAGGTCACCAAAATACCTAATTCCATGAAGATTATTCTAGTACTATGTGTTTAGTTTAGAGATTCAGTGGCTAAAGTGTCAGACTGGGCCATAGAAGATCCAGTTTCTAGTCCCCACTCATCCATAAAGCTCAGTGGATGACTTGGAGCCAGTCATTTATTTCCAGTCTAACATATTTCATAAGGCTGCTGTGAAAATAAAACAGGAGGAAGAAGATTCTATAAGCTCCCTTGCATTTTTTTACAGGGAGAAAGTGGGAAATACTGTAAATACAGAAATAGTTTGAGTTGACTTGGCTCATTCTTGTGTTATCTTAAAATAATCTTGGAGGTCAACCAGGTATTACTTTTCCCTGGAACGGGCATATTCTTGTGACACATATCATCATATCCTGAGGACCTAATTCAGATGCACCATGTTCTGCCACTGTGAAGTAGGACTGTGAAGGGCACAGACTGGGCACACACCCACTTTTTCCATCCAAAAGTAACCGTTAGTTTTTCCCTGCATAAAACAAGACAAAGAGAAAACAAAACCCAACCCTGACCCTTGTAAAACAAAGAAAAGTTGGACATCCCACCAGAAGCATATGGGTGGGGCCAAAGAGTAAGAAGACCTGTATCTGTTGTGAAGCAGGTAGATGTGTCATTTGAAGAGTGGAAATGGAGGAAGATGGCTTCCACTATTTCCTGCCTGAAATATATTGTAAACATTCCCGAGTCAGACTATTTGCAAGATATTGGTGCTATATAACATTACTGCCTTTGATTTCTGGAAAATCTGAGTTATAATATTAACCTCACACTTAATGGCAGAATATTTGAAGGTCTGGTTCTATTGCAGTTACATTCCATTCACCTTCTCTAGAAAGATGAAAAGAATGATCCCATCCATGCTTAGCCATTTGGTCTTGAAGGGGCCTAAAAATATACTGGGCAGGTTCATATGTTACAACAAAAAAGGATTGGGGGGTTGTCATGACTGGTGGAAACTTATTACATTTTCCTCAACAGATGATTATATTCCACCAACCCCTATGAACAAAATCCGCTTTAGTTACTTACTATACTCTGTCACCTCAACTGCATATTCCTGATTGGTCCACTCAAGTTTTGAGGTGGATTCTCCTGATTGAACTTCAATTTCTTTAATGCTTCTTACCCAATCCAGTCCTCAAACTGTTTTTTAAGGTTCATATAAACACTATAGTCCCTTCTCCCATGATGCATTTACCTGCTTTCATCCTGTTTCAGAATTATTATTATTATTATTACTATCATTATTATTATTTCATTTCTGTACTTCCCATAGCCAAAGCTCTTTAGGTGGTTTACAACAAACTAAGCAGAGTGATGGGCACAGTATGCAGCCAATAGGAACCAAGTAACTGATGATATCATGTTGCCGAAATGCCGTGGGTAGATACCTGGAGCAAATCCTTCTATTGCCACTCTTTCCATGGACCTCTCTGGTATTTTTCTTCACCCAGAATGGAAAGAATGGAAAAATAGAACTAGAGGATGCTGATGTTATGGCAGCCAATTGCTGCAGACAGAAACTTTACAAAATACCATTGTTTCTTGTAGTTGTTTCTAGACCCAAAGCAAGCCATGATGATATAGCATGACTGGGTCTGGACAGCACAAGCCCACAATACTTAAAAAAAAAGTTGATTATGACATATGAACTTGGCCACTATGTATGTGCTTGGTTTCAAATTATTCCATCAAACTCAGTATTCCTGACACTGACTGGTAGCACCTGGTTTCAGGCAAGAGGTTTTCCTGACTTACTTTGGGACCAAACTCATGATCTTCTGCATACGTACAATGCCTCTGCTGTACAACTGATTTACAGACCCTCCTCTAATGTAGAATCAGAATTTAAATATTGAATTCTTGAAAGATGGCATGCTGGAAGTTGTAGGATGTTTTTTTGCCCAAACATGCATGGGATGGCACTTTAAATATGGTTTTGGTTCCATTGCTGAACACAGTTATAGAGGAGTAAGCTCTAGTGAACACAGTGAGATTTACTTTTATGTGCACAGGCAGAGGATTGGGCTGTTAACTGTATTAAATATTAATAAATATCAAGTAGCTTTACATATATTAATAATATCACTCAAAATTCTGATCAGTTTATTTCAATGTTTTTGTACTCATTGCCTATACTCCTGGAAAACAGGAGCAGGCCAACTGCTTAGTGGGCAACTGGATAAGATGCTGCCATACTCTTTCCCTTTTATCTCTGCAAAGGAGGGGGGGGTGGGAAAATTGTGGCCCTCCTGAGGTTCAAATCCCATGATTCCTTAACAATAACTATGCTAGCTAGAGAAAATCAGGACCCTAATGTAAGGGCAGGAACACTTTTTAAAACTGCATATGAGGCATTGTGCATACTCTAGAGTAAAAGTGAAAAAAAAGATGTAGCTGCTAAAGTAATGGCTGATTTGGCTCTACAATGCTTCACTCTAAAAACCTTTCTAAGTGCATAATGGCTTTGCTGTGTTGGGAGATGCACAATGAGTGAGCAAAGGACAGCCCTGTGTTAGAAGTGTGTGTGATTATTTTCATTTCTATGGATGCTTCATGGGTTTTCTTTTAATGCCTTTTCTTCTTTATCCATCCTTCCGTATACGGTTTTCCAGAAGTTTGATGTCTGCCATTTTAAAAATATTTCAGTTTATAATTGGTTCTCCTAGTTTTAGGCTCTTATGCTAATGACTAACCTTGATTAGGTTTTAGGCATTATTCTTTCAGAGTTGGTTCAGCTATTAAATCTGTCAATTAAACAATGAAAAAATGTTGATTGTACTTTGGTGAGTGTTCTGCTTGAGAAACTCAGTGCAGTAAATATCAGAACAAAGATGTTAATCTTAAATTTGAATAAAATGGTTGGTGTTTCAGGTGAATTTTTTTCTGACAGCTTAGGTGCTTCTGATATACTCTAACAGATTCTGCTTATCTAGTCGCACACTAGGAAATTAGTAAGACCAGCAGAGATGGCATAGTCCAAACCTATGCTCTGTCCAATGTGCAACTTGGCATTTCTTTTTTCTCTTACTCAGTTCACACATTCCTGGTTTTGTACCAAATCACATCAGCAACAGTGCAGGAAATCACATCAGCAACAGTGCAGGAAATTACCATTTTAGGTGAAGCTTTATTTGAGTGCTAGGTTGGATGGGAGCCTGGGAGATCTAGTCCTCACTTGACCATGAAGCTCATTGGATGACATTGGGCCAGTCACGCACCCTCAGTCTAACCTACCTCACAGAACTGTTGTTGTGAGGAGCTGTATAAGCTGCCTTGGGTTCCTCCCAAGAAGAAAAGAGGTAGAATAGAAATGCAGCATAATAACAATGATAATTGTTAAGGCAGGAATACAGTAAGATTACAAGCTTTTACAATGATGACAGTGCACTCTTATGTCTAGTCAGAATTAAAACTTGTTGAGTTCAATAGGACTTACTCCCAGGTAAGTGTGTATAGGGACACAGCCAAAATAACACTAAAATGGCAAAGGCAGGGGGAAAACATTATTAGGCTGAAACCACATGTTATTGCTGCATCTGTGAATTCCCAAATCTGCATTTGCTGAAATAATGCAAATACAAGAGCTGGGGTACTTGCAGGGGAGAAGTGGTAGGGACGAGGAAGGACAGATTAATATATCCTGTGCTTAGCCTAAGACTGTTCCCCAGTGGGCCCTTACAGTCCAGCTGAAGAAAAAATAATTTAAAATGGCAGGGGGCGGCATTTGCAAGGTAAAAACAGCAGGCAGGGAACATGTTGTGTATCCCTGCCTGCCTGCTGATTCTCCTCCGCAAATGCCATCCCTGGCATTATGGAGGCAATGTGGGATTGGGGTTGGTTTTGCCACGGTGATGCCTTTATTGGTCATAGTTCCTGCCCAAAGTGCCACCTATTGGATATAAGCAGGATCGGGCATCCTGGCTATGCCTAGCTGTATGTTTAATAGTTATCTGATGCTTGTGGCCACAAAAACTAATTTTCATCCAGTCACGATAGCTTCAGAAATGAGCACTTTATCATCCTTTTAATATTGTGTGATGTTTGGATGGAGCAGTATCAAGGCTGTTGATGAATGCTAGTTGCTTTCCACTGTGCCAGGTGGCTGGGGAATCGGGACTGCAGCAATCCAACGCATCTGGAGAGCACCAGAGTAAGCAAGGCTGCCTAGGCTGTCAGTACAAGGTGAGAAAATGGTGGTGAAACCGTTGTCACTCTTAATGCAGGGACAACAGATGAATAGTTGGGCCAATTGTACAAGAATCTGACAGCTCAAAATTGACATTGAAAAAAACAAAGTAACCCCAATCCCTCAATACTCTGTATAATAGTCAACACTTACATTAGTGATCATTTTGCAAAAGTTGGGTAGTAGTTTTATAGTTGCAGTTCCTTAAGATAAGCTGACAGTGTCCTTAGTATGAAGGAAATGTATTTTTTAAATCTATATTGTAACTTATGATGGTAAAATCCAATAATAAAGCCAATTATCCACTGGGTGGTAGATTTTCTTTCACTGGAGGCCTTCACGTGCAGGCTGGACAGCTTTCTGTTGTGAATACTGTAATTCTGGATTCCTGCAACAAAGGAATTCTGGATTACTACAAGACCCCTTTTCAATTCCATGACTTATATGTTGCACAGACAGGGTACAGCTAACGCCATCTTTCTCCAGAGAATGAGTAACTCTACTGAATGTGATATTGCCTGGCCTTTGTAGCATCTGTCATTAAGAAAAAGACCTCAGTATTGCATTGTTGTGGTCAATGGAGTTACAGATCTGTCTGGTCCCACCTGCATTTAGGATGGTTCACACAGTGCAGAACTGTGGCTGTGGGGAATTAGCTGTTGGGTTTGTAGGAGAACTAGCAGAGCCAGTTATGCTTCACCAAAACCAGGAAATGTGTCACAAAAGATACAGATTGTGTGCTAATGTATACGTATAGATCCACATTTAGAAATCACTGCTATAATATAAATAGAAATACAATGTGTCTGACGTTTGTAGGAAGACTGTCTCTCAATAGGTAACCTGCATGCCTACTCAGCCTCTTGCCCAGATACTTCTAACTGTTGATGGGCAACCTCAGAGCCTCTGTATCTCCCTTCTTATGGCTCTTTATAATTAAATTGGATGGGACTTTTGATAGCCCTTCAGATACAGGATTCCTTCAAAGACCTGTCTTCTATCAGGCAGCACACAAGGCCACATTACATTCACAATAAATACCTCAGTTGCTGAATCACATTGAAGAAAACCAATAAAAATGTGCTTTCCTCTGACATTCCCTCTTGATGTCTCTTTTTGTGGTTCTTCTGTTATTCCAGCAGCAGGCAGGGAGTCCTGGATATGGCTGAGGGCTGTGGCTGAGCAGAGCACTGCATTTAGCTCACTGAATTATATATACTGAAAACAAACCTGGGGGCAGGCCCTGAATGGCTCTGTTACTCATACGTGCAGGGAAGCCAGGCTGATGTGATTTCACAGTAGCTTTTGAAAGTGGAGCTTGTAGAGACAGGAAACAAAAGGGGAAAGATTCACCCCCCCCCCATTTGCTTTGGATCTTCCAACTTTCTCCCCCTCTTTGGAACAGTTTTAGCTTACTGGGGGCTACTGTGGAATCATGTTGGATCAGGCAATGTTTGGAGGGAGACCCTTGCCTGCACAGGCATCTTTACAGGAAATGACCAAGTGCACATTGGTTGTTCTGATTTCTTGTGGCATGACAGTCATTTCCATACATTTTATCTTCCTCAGAGCTTAATATTAGAAAAAATAACATGGTAGGAATGCTGTCTGCCTCTTTGCCTGCATAGCATGGGAGGGGGCAAAACAAAGACAGCCGCTCTCTGGGGATGTCATTGTCAGTAGCCTTTGTAAATTACAGGTGCCCAGAACTATTCTACTTTTCATTTTCTCCTTCCTCATCTTGCCCACCCCACCCTGCCCAATAGCTTGCTGATGGCTAGCTAGCAAGTGCTCTGGTTTCCCCCAGAAAACTGGGTCACATGGGCATTTGCGAAGTGGACAGTGCTACAGATTAAAAGAAAATCTTGTTGAGTAATCCTGACTAAATTAACTTTATCCACCAGGATTAATTGGTGCTTTCCGATGGTCCCTTTGCTTCACTGACTGACCAAAGTTACCCCATACATTACAAAGATGCATTTGTGTCTTCAGGCAGGATTTTACCAGCGCTTGTGCTCTGGATAGCAGAGGTAACCCTTGATCGGTTTAATGGATGAAAAAATTGCCAAGAAGAAAGCCCACACACTGCTGGTGGTTTTGCAGGTGCCATGATGATTACATCTGGCATCAAATGGCACAGGTCCACTGTGATGCTGGATGGATGTGATGCTGGCTTAGACCTACTTGTGTTGTAGACATATCATTTCTCTCCTGTTTCTTCCTTATCTTTTTGTGGTGTAAGGTAATAGTCTTCTGTATATCTTGATATTCTGTTGGATCATGTTATGCTCATTTATTTTTGTAACATCAGCCTGGTAGTGCCTGAGGTTAAACTTTCAACCTGCCAGACTTAGCTGCACAATTGTACTGAATATATTTCTCAACTGTTCACCTCTACTACTGTCAATCAGACATCCATTTTGGATATTTACTGATGAGTAAAAGAGAAGATCCAACTACAAAGAGTAACAGTTGGAGCACAATCAAAATGCTGTTAAACCACATTTATGGAATCTATGGCCTACCCTTCAATTTACTCCATATAGCTTCTTTATAGCCTGAAGTGCCTGATCCTGCCTTATCATGGAAGCTAAGCAGGGTTGGACCTGGTTGAAAACTGGATGGGTGACTTAATGACTTAATGTTGTGAACTGCCCAGAGAGCTTTGGCTATATATACAACATAATGAATAATAATTTATGTTATGTTATTCCTGGGGTAGCTTACAATGAATTAATGTTACAACAGAACATATCTGAAACCATGAAAACAGCACAATTTAAAAGAGCAGCGCAGACGAAACATTCTTCACTTGGTGCTGAAATGTCATCCATAATAAGTCCTTGGTGAGCTGTGCTGGAGGGAGACACTGCTGATAAGGCCCTTTCATTGATAGCCACCCATTGCACCTCCAGTGGTGGAGGCAACCTGAAAGAGGCCTCTGTGGAAGACCTTATTATATGGAAAGCACATGTGGAAACAAGAGTTGTATGTGAAACTGTTAATCAGATAGTCAAACCAAATCCCCTACATCAGGCTTAGTGGCCCTGACAGGTCTTCTAGCATACGGTCTAGAAATGGGAAGCCTCATTCATTTGGACCTTGCACATGCAGATATTTTCCATTATCTCTGCAACTGAAATGCAGAAGCATATATAATATTTAGAATAGAAGTTGTTCAAAAGGTTAGACACCATGATTAAAGACTGGTGATACGTATGCATGCAAGAATACTGGAATTCACCAACACAAGGATTGTCCCTTTGGCTGATACGGTTGAGGATACCTTTCAAAATACAAGTTCAAGACAGTTTCTTACTGACTGGCCTAAAGAAAGTAATTCTGTGTTTTGGAGGCAAGTAAATCCCATGGCTCATCTAAAACATTAATGTCCATTCAGACTTATCAGTAGAATGTTACATTAGGTTGTGAATTCTTTTCAGTTTGGAATATGTTCTCAGTGGTATAGGTCAGGCTTCCCCAATCAGGTCATACCTGACTGGGGGATGTTAGGAGCTGAAGTCCAACACATCTAGAGCACACCAAATTGGGGAAAGCTAGAGTAGATGAAAAATGAGGCATCAAATTTCTGGATATTTTAGAGAAAGAGCAAGCCAGGGAAACCTTAAACATTTCAGCTTTTTACTGGTTAATCTGTGCCTGCAGATTAACACAGTGAGATGCATTTTGTAGTTAAAAACTGCTGGTGGCAGGGGAGAATAGAATTGGAGATCTTATATGATGATGGGAATTAGCAAGAGAGGGGTGTTTGGGATATAGGTGTGTGTGTGTGTGTGTGTGTGTGTGTGTGTGAGAGAGAGAGAGAGAGAGAGAGAGAGAGAGAGAGAGAGAGAGAGAGAAAGAGAGAGAGAGAGAGAGAGAGAGAGAGGTGGGGTACAAGAAATGTATACTGCACATTGAAGTAGGTTGCTGCATTCATAATTTGTTCTTGTAGATTATGATGACATTTTGATGCTGGGTGAGAAGATGGAACAGGAGAAAGGAATGTGTAAGAGGGAGGGCACTGATTCAGCATTACAGGGAAAAGAAACAGAGAGAGCTTTCTCCATAATCTTTGGAGATTCTTGTAGCCCAACATGTCTGAACTTCTTGTTTCTCACAAAATTGTGCTGCAAAGATGCTTTTGCTTCTAAGGTGCCATTGAAGTTTTTCTTTCTTTTCAGTTTCAGATTAATCTTATGGACCCCCCCTTTAAAATAAAAGATGTCTGTCAGCCATGTTCAGAATGAATGAGGATGCAGCTTTGTTTCTAAATAGTACACCTAGTGTGTAGCCAGTGCTTGTAATTACCTGGAGATCCAGCTGCAACTGTATTTTCTGGCAATCACTTTCTGGGGCGCTGGTGGCGACGGCGGCAGCGGCTGCTGCTGCTATCTATACTGCCCATAACCAAAGCTTTCTGGGCAGGTCTCAGTATTTAAATCACCCATACAGATTTCAAGCAGGCCCAACCCTGCTTAGCTTCCAAGATTCAGCATGATCAGGCACTTCAGGTTATACAGCAAGCAGAGTCTTAGAAGAAACTTTCTCAGCCTCTCTTTCTTGTTCTTTCCAGGACATTTTCAGGAGTACAAGCCTAGAAGAAGATAAAAAACTTTAAGACCATCAAGATGGCAGGAGCTTCTGTCAAGGTGGCGGTGCGGGTACGCCCTTTCAACTCCCGGGAAATGAGCAAGGAGTCCAAATGTATCATACAGATGACAGGAAACACCACAAGTGAGTAATTGCCGCATCTGTTTACACAAAGTAATTCTAGCCCTATTCTCATCTAGTTATCCACATGTTGACCAAATGCGTGCAAGGGGAGCAGGATCACACTGCCTGAGTTCTCTCTGACCTCTGCACATGCAGGTGAAAGTGAAAATGGCATGTTTTATTGCATTACTGGGCTTATATGTGCAGTCAGGAGCATAGACATTGTTTCTTGGAAATGTTTTGAAAAACAAACCATTTTGTCTGGGAAGATGTCAGACAATGCTCATCCTGCAGATTTGCTTTCCCTCATAATATCTGAGATCACTATCTGAGTATTTGAATTGTTACCCAGCAACATATTAAGAATTAGAAACAGCCTGGAAATGTACCAGTGAGTACACAGAATTAATGTTTATCTTTCCATTTCTGAAATTGCTTGTTCTGTTGATGCCTATTCCTTCTAGAGTTGAAAATCCTTGCTTTGTCTTTAATTGCTCTTGCATTGTTTTTGGCTGGTGTTAAACTGCTGCTTGAAATGTCTTGAGATGCTCTATAGAGTACTGAACAAAGAACCAAGCTAGACATGATGAATACTTGTGTATAGCTTAATGTAATAAAAATAAACATCACCCCAGGCTTTTTCTCAGTCAGTTTGTCCTTCACCACACCTTCCATAGCAGCCATTTTGGGGTAACAGTTTCTTAAACTGTCAGACTGGCCCAAATGTTGCCTGACCCTACTCTAGTGGTTTATATGCCAAAATAATAAAAACATTATTAAAATATTTTATTAATAAAGTTTAAATGCTCTGGTAACCTCCCAGCTGGGTTAGTGTAATGCGCTGTATGTGGAGCTGCCCTTGAAAACAGTCCGGATACTTCAGCTGGTACAGAACAGAGCTGCCAGGCTGCTGACGGGGACCGGTCGTTATTCTCATATAACGGCGGTCCTCTACCAGCTACACTGGTTTCCAGTTGAAGTCCAGACCCAATTCAGGGTGCTGGTTTTAACCTATAAAGCTCTGAACGACTTGGGACCAGGATACCTGAAGGAGTGCCTCTTCCCTTTCATGCCCTCACACCCCTTAAGATCTGCGGAAGATCCTCTGCTCCCGGAGCCCTCTTTAAAGGAGATAAAAAGAACATCTATCCGGAGCAGGGTCTTCTCTGTGGTGGCCCCCAGATTATGGAATGTGCTCCCTGGAGAGGTGCGCCTGGCACCGAGTTTATATTCTTTTTGGCGCCAGGTTAAAACCTTTTTATTTAATTGCTATTTTTAAAAACTAATATTTTATTGTTAACAGTCGCTCTTTTTGTTTTTTGTTTTTGTTTTTATATAATCTTTTATGGAATCTGTTATTGTTTTATTGTTTTTAATTGTATGTGTTGTGAGCTGTGCCGGGATGCCGAGACATGTGGTGACGGCATACAAAAGTTTTAAATTAAAAAAAAAAAAAGATTACAACAAAAATTAATCAAATGGAGCAGCATCATGGTATTAATCGCCACCCAGGGAAATAAGTAACAGGTGAGCTGGAGTGAATTGAAGAGATGAAAAGTACTTGTCCTTCTAGTGTGCTTCTTTCCGAGCAGCGCTGCTGCTGTTGGCTGTTTGCATGTGAACGGAAGCCAACAACCCCAGAGATTTGCTGACAGTGAGGTTTTTATTGCCCACAGGACAAAGTCAGTGACAATAAGCAGCAAAATGAGGAGCTAATCCCTTCAGCTGGACATGAAAGCTAGTTCCTTTTAGAGTCTCACTGCATTGCATGGCACATAACAGCTCAGCAGTTCAGTAGCAGAGTGCAAGGAAAGAAGCAATGGCCAGGGATATCTCTAGAGTGAAAACATGTTTGGGAAAACTTTGTTTACTACTGGCTTAATTTAGGTATGAAGGGGCCATTTACAGATGTAATGTAGGGTATATAACTTTAGACAAAGGGGCATTTTTGCCTGACCACCTCTGAATAGTTAGAGAGTATATAAGATTGGATCTAATCCTGTACAGCCAGTGATAGAAGAAGGCTTTGGTTAGTAATACTCAGAATAGACTGTTGGAAACAGAGGAGACTGATGTCCTGCATTTTGATGAGTTTCAAGTGGAGTCCTTCTTGTGCTGTTTTCCTGCATCCTTGTAAACCTGGGGGTCTTCTTGTGCCCTTGAATTCCTTCATTCTGGCACTATCAGTGTTGTGGAGCAACTATTGTTGCATGGTTTTCTGTATTTCCCCCCACTGTGAAAGGTTGAAAGGCCTCTCCTAAGGCTCAGTTACTGGCAGCCGAAGCTCTAAGCTACAAAGTACCACTCTTTCTTATAAAGTTGCCGCCATACCTTCTGCTTTTCATCCTCCTTCTGGTCTGTCCATTGGTCCACCCCATCACAGGAATGTGGCATCAGAGATCTCTGAAAATGAACTTGGTCCTGTTTCCTGCCTTTGATGTTCAGTAGAGTTAATGCAAGGGTGAGGTGCCTAGTAATACCTTTCAGAGTTCTTCAGTTTGGAGCTTAGGATCCCTATTGCTTACCAAGGGTCATATCAGACTGCTGTACGGTGCCTCTCCCCATCCTACTGCTTTTGAACCTTTTCCACTGCTTTGCTGGTACTCCAGTTTGGCAAACTGGAGTAACTCCCGGTTATGGTGTTACCTGCAACTGTACTGCACAGTTTCAAAAAGTGCTGCTTCATGGAAAGAAACATGGTAGTTGCTTACCAGAATGTCATTGTGTCTGTTAACACGCAGTGGTCATTTCCTTTCGCTGACAGAAGGCTGCTATAGAAATTTTCCCCCTCTTTTCATTTTTCCTACCTGCTATCAGGGGTGCGTTTTGCTAGTGATCTGTATGGATGGTAGGACCAGAGTAATTCCATGCTGTAGGTATGCTGGTAATGCTATGCAATTTCTTAGAAGCCAATCATAGCTATCTGATTTTGACTGCCATTAAATCTTTGTAGAGGTAAGAAACACTCTGCTGAGAGGAGAAGATACTCATTGTCTTGATTAGTGATAGCCTGACTTATAAAATCAGCCTTATAGGGGAACTTGTCAGCTGATGAAATCTAAACTAGCAGAGATTGTCCAAGAAAGAGATTTTGGGTTGTGCTGGACAGCTCAATGAAAATGTCAGCTGCTGTGAAAAAGGCAGATCCCATACTAGTCATGATGAGGAAAGGAATTGACGATAAAACTGTCAATTATATTATATTCCCCATATACAAATCTATGGTGTGATCACATTAGGAAAGTTGCATACAGTTCTGATCACCCACATAAAAAGGGATATTGTAGATTTGGGCAAATGTAGAAAATCACGATTAAAATGCTGGAGGGTACGAGGGAACCCCTGGGATTGTTTAGCTTGGATAAAAGGGTGAATAAGGGAGACATGATAGAAGTGGAAGCACTTGCTCACACAACACATAGTTAAACTGTAGAATTCACGTTCACAAGATGTAACTCTGGTCACCAATTTCAGTGGCTTTAAAGGGGGATTGGACAAATTCATGGAGGAGAAGCTTATCAAGGGCTACTAGCTCTGGTGGCAGTATGTGGTCTCCAGTATTGCTGGGGAGGAAGGGAGCTGTGGCACTCATATCTTGCTTTACTGAGGGCAGCTTGACTAGCCAGTCCCTTGATCTGATCCAACATCGCTCTCCCCCCCGAAGTAATTGATTAAACACTGTTGAGCTCAAATAGGGAGGAAAAAGATAATGGAAAGAAAGAGTGGATATTTTTGCATTCCTCTTTCCGGGTGTCTTGGGTTTTGCTGCAGAATGCTGGTTCCCAGCATCACGTTTTTGTTTCTGTTGAATGATTGCTCTCCCCCGGGGCAGCTCCCCTCTGTTACTTTTGGGGCAGGCAGTGTAATTCAGCCTTTCCAGTCAGCTTCCGGAATAAGCCTGGCATTCCTTCATGGACCAATCTGTCCCTTGTTATTTTTTCATTTTCTTTTAAGAGCCAAATACAGGGCAGTTTTTCCATGGTGTGTGCAATGCACTCTCCAAGCAAACAAGAAGCCCTGTATCACTTCCAGAGGAACATTAACATTCTCTCCCAAGAGTGAGGTCTTCGCTAGGGCAAGTCTGTGACTGAATGAAATGCCATGTGGCTTTCACAGAAACCTTTCCTCTGTTCCTTTTTCTCTGGATTTCCCTGATCTGGACTTTGTAACATTGAGAACTGCTTATAACTAGTTGGAAGGCCTTTTCATTCATTGGCTTTCCTTGCAATAGCTGTGGAAAGCTATTTTGTTGATATGCCCCAGTCCAGATGTTCCCCTTCAAGGTACTGAAGGCGTATCAAGTTCTTTAAGCAAAATGTTCTGTACATGAGAAAATATGATTCTTCTCATGGGGTGCAGCAGGTGGTCTTTGATGCAGCCACGATATACCCAGATGGATCTGGAGCCTGCATCCAGCTGCCACCTCTGAGAGAGGCTTGGTTGTGGACGAGTAGGAGGAGGGCATTCACAATGGCAGCGCCTCCCGTTAGGGAATAGGCTTGCCTGGTGCCAGTTCTGCTATCCTTTTGGCACCAGGTTAAGGTTGCCCTCTTTGAAAGAGAATTTTACCAGTTCAAATAGAATACTGGGGCATCATGTCAGCTGTTCAACAGGTCTTATGTCTTAATACATGCTACTTACTGGTTTTGCTTACATTTGGTTTGAATTTGGCTTTTAAATCTAGTGTTTAAATTCTGATGTATTATTTTTATGATATCTTACTGTTATTTGTATTATCATATTGTATTGGTTCTGTATTTTATGTACTGTGGTAAACTGTCTAGAGAGCTTTGGATATGAGGTGGTATAGAAACAACAACATGGGATGTGATGACATGAGCTTCATGATCCTATGCATGTTGAGACAGAAAAAAGGCCTGCAGCTCCTTGCATGCTTCAGCAAGGCATTTTTCTTTTAAACATGCATGCAATTGGATCCTCACTCTGTTTCAATGCATCAGAACAGAGGTGGGTACCACAGGCTAGTGGGACTAATGCAGCCTTCTTGAGCTTTCAATCTGGCCCTCTGGGATTCCTTAGATGGCCATACCTGCTTCCCTTGGCTCTGCCCCTTTTCCTCCAGCTATTTGTAAATTTCTGTCTCCTATTCTAAATACTGAAATGCTTAAGGTTTAGTTACTGACTGGAAGAGCCCTGAGCTAAAATATGATGACTTATTTGGTCATGCCTCCTTTTGCATTCAGCCCTGCTTACTACTGAAATACAGCCACAGAGAGCTTCTCCAAAACTGAATTCAGCCCTTCTTCTGAGAGATGTCCAACACTCCTGCTTTAGAGGACTTCCTCTGTGTGCTTAAGGGTCAAACCACACATCACGCCATTCTATGACAAGATTGCTACTAAGTTAGAGGGGCATAATGCCCCATTATACTGCTAGTAGTGGGATTTGTTTGAGCCACCGCCAGAGAGTCAGGTACTAAATCATGAAGCATTGCAGTCGCTAACCCATGGCTCATCTTTCCTAACTCCAGACATGGCAAAATATGCTGAGCCCTATATTGCATAGGCAACAATCTGCAATAGGGGTAGATGGTCCCATCTGCAAGCATTTAAAAAGGCAATCTTCAAATGTATTCTGGCAGTACATCCAGGTAGTCCATCCCTTCTTCCCCAGAAACCTGCCCACCCCCATTTTGGAGACAATATCACCAACAAGATGCTTGTCTAGTAAAGCAACCCAACTTATTTTCCTTCTGCTCTGAGAAAAGAACCAGGGTAATCATGTACAATCAACCTTGAGATGTTCTGCAGAAAAGTAAGGTCTTGGGCATAGACATATGGGAAACAGTATGGAGCAATTTCCCAAGGGAAATATGATCAGAACTGAAGCTCCACATGGATAATACGGTGATCTGAAGACATCAAGACTCTCCTACCTACAGTTTTCGGGTGCTTGTTTCCAGCAGACAAGCAAGAACAAGAATAACATAGTGTTGTTGATCAGGACTTGCTTATGATGCAGTCACTCACTAATTCTGGAGAAAGACTGGAAGATCTGGGAAGTGAGTTTGAAAGGACTCTTCTTCCCAAAGTGTCTCAGGTGAGGGTGGGAGCATGGCTTGCCACCATGACCTTCATGCCAAGCAACCCCTTTCTGACTTTCCCAGAGAGGAAAATGCAGGTAGCACTGCATATGAAGATGTGGAGCCAGCTCAAGAACTAAGGCTGGTAACCAAAGAGCCCAGAGGGCAGAGGAGGAGTGAAGGAAGAGATACCATTAACCAGTGACTAATGTTGCATGGCTGATGCATGTTACAAGCATAAAACCAACCTGGTGCAATTCATAAGGGACTTGATGGTCTCCACAGAAGCAGCAAGTGAGTGCACATACAGCCTTTTCAAGGTAATGAATAATCAGGAACATAGAAGAAGGAGCCTGTGAGTGTTTACTGTCAGATCCACGTAAGCAAAAGCTAGCAGCATCTGCCTGTTGGTGAGTCACTGTGTGAAGGCATGGCAGCTTCAGAATATGCCTTTGATCTGGCAATGGGGGAAGTGTTGCCACTGACAGACAGATGGATGTGCTTTGAAGCTGGACTGCAGCTTTGCAAGTAACAGTGCAAGGCCACTAAGGGGAAGGTTTGTACAAGTATCTGCTGCATCTCTACATGCCACGGAAGCAGTTTCTTCTTCTCCCTAATCCTCTTGGTCTTTCTCCTTCTCTGTGAAATGCCTCTCACCTGTATTTTCTGAGGGATCCACTGATTGCCCAACACTGTGGCATGGAGTCCTGCACAGCACCCAGCTGCACCGCTGAATGAAGTGGACGAGGCAGACCCACCTCCTCACAGTGTCAGTAGAGCACTTGCCACCAAGCATGTTCTTTGGCGGTTTGGATGGAAGAAGACGTTCAGCATGGAAATGTGCTGGTACTCAGTAACTCCCTCACACCTGGCATGGACACACACCCATCCTTTTTATTCTGTCTTGTAATGCTCCTCTTCTTCCCTTTCAGTTTGATGTTAATAAAAATTAACACAGATTTGCTTTGAGAGGTGTGTTTTCAAGAACAGTTGCAGTGAGGAAAATGGTTTACTTTCATTTCTGGAATCATGGATTCCTGTGGAACCGAGGGAAGTGTGGCTGCTCACTTAACACTTGGGATTGCCTGCC
>NW_025335268.1:91582942-91597422 GCF_004798865.1 Varanus komodoensis
GGCAGGCAAAAATCGCAATGTGCAAATTAAAAGGCAAGGGCATGGAAAGGTTTATAGTTATTACAAATAATGGAAATAATAAAAAGAAGGTATAAGCAAGCATGGGGTACTGGAGGGAAGGGATGGGAATAGACAAAGGCAAAACACACTTAGATAATGCAGGGGATTAATAGTAAGAAGTCTGTTGATGTAAGGAGAGAGTAAGGAATCGTGGAATGTGAATGAAGTCACCTGGGTAGATAGAGGCAGGGGAAGAGGGACAAAACAAGCTGCAGAGAGCTTGATTGTCTGTTGGGTAAAGCATGCAGCTTATTTGCAGAGCAGCTTAATGTGATGTGCAAATCCATGCCCTGAACTGAATGCATGCAAGCTTGTAACAAGAATATCACCATCACCCCTTTGGGTAGAGCAGATGATAAGTGGGATAAATCTATTTAGCTTCCAAAGAGTTGGGCTGCTGTCTTAAAAATGCAATTTTTTTCAGAAGGCTTTCAAAATATATTTTTTTAAAAAATAGGGAAAAATACCCACATGATAGTCCAACATAATAATATTGATGAATTTGGAATTTTTAAGGATTCACAAATACACAGATGAGGAGTCTTCTAAAGACATTCAGAACACCAGCAGACTTGTTTCACTGATCAACCCATCCTTAGGGTGATTGAACAAACTGTTTCAGTGCCAGTTAACATGTTGGCAGCTCCTCCCATTTTTTAACATTTAGCTTCTAAGGAGTGCCTAAAAAGGTCTTTCTTTCAGTGGGATTGTGTGAGTGTTATTCACAGCAACCGTTAGAGACAGACAAACAGAAGCAGCATGTCTGCTAGGTTTGCTTCAAGGCTTGAGTGAGCTTTGCACTAGGACCCAGGCCAAGAAGTAGCAGACTTCCAAAGGCATCTAGTGGTTCCTTGTGTATGTAGGGTTAGCAAATTCAGAGAAATAAAGGGCCACAGTACCTTTCATAGGGATATAAAACAGGGTGCTTGCTGTACGGAGGTGAGAAAAATGGCACTTGGAGCATTTCTTCCTGTCATACAAATATTGAAAATACAATTAACCGCCCCCCCCGCAAACTCTGTGAATCCTACTCTTAAGTAAATATCTTGATATTTTCATAGCGTGGGGGTCACAAGAACATACACTGGGGTTATCTGGGGTAGCAGCGGGTGCGGGGAGGGCTATCAGTAAGATTGGATACTCCCAGGCAGCCATGCTCTCCAAGGCATTATTCTCTCTGCTCCCAGATTTCTATTTTACTTTTCCTATTTTTATTTTACATTTTGTGGGGAGCAGGCATATTCTCATGGGGTTTAGGGAGTTGCCCTATTTGGCCATCTGTCTGTCTGTTCTTCCCTTCCTCTCCCCTCTCCTTTAACAGTTCACTCCTGCAAATCTCAGAATTCCCCTGAGCTTGCCGATAATTCCCTCTTTTTTTCTCAGTGGCTCCATGGTGGCTACAATCCTGTTGGTGCTCATTAAGAGAGTGCATTATTAGAGCAAGTGATGTTGTTGTGGCGCACCTGTTCTGCTCAGTACTTCTGTGTGTGAGAATTGTGAGGTCTGTGTGGAGTTCAGTTCCTTTACCGGTAGCCCAAAGTTATGAGCTCTCCTGAAATAACTCCTAGAAGCTCTGCTGGAGACCATCTGCATAAAGCACACAATCGCTGACATTTTTGTAATTAGCTGATTGGATGTATGCATGTATATTTCCTGCTGCTTCAATCAAAGAGAGCTGGTGGCTGATTTATGAAGAACAGCTGAGCTCCTTCATATTCCTGAGGCTGTAATAATTGGAGGCTTTATCTGATGCTGTCCTCTCCTGACTCTCTTGCTCTCGATTTTTCTGTACCCATATTCTCCACATGTAATCCTCTTCATGTGGGCCCGTCACCACTGCTCTTTCAGAATATTGTCTTTTATCTTAACCATGCAAGTAGTTGGATGTCCAGACTCTGGAGGGTAACAGCTCTTATCATATGGGATTTATTAGGGCATCAGCCACATAGTAAATCAAAGGATTATAGCAGGGATGGGCAACTTTTTTTTTTTTTTTTTTTTTTGCCTGCAATCCTTGGACTGATGGGAATTGTAAACAATATCTGGAGTCATCCCTGATCTCTGGTCATGCATCCAGTCCACTTCTAATTTCCACATTGCATTCCTACTCTGTGATTTCTTCACCTGTTGGCTACTTGCTTATTCCTAGTGTTTGTTGAACCAGTGCTTTTTTCACAGCAATAATAGTGCTCAAAATCCTTTTCCTCAAATGCCTCCATCCTTCCCACCCATGTTTTAGAGCACAAGTGCGGCAATCACAACATCCATTTGTAGAGTCTGATGAGTCTATAAATCATTTGGATAGCTGAAAGCTCGCTGGTTGAACTCATGTATTTTGGAAAAGTGGCAAATTAAATATTGATAATGATTATGAAAGAGTTCAAAAATAAAATAGCAAAGATCATAGCATATTAGATAAATCACATTTAGAATAGGGGCTGAGGCCCAATGAACTGCTTTAGGTCTATCCATTGGTGAGGCATTCCTTGTGAGATTTTCTTGAAACCCTTGGGCTGTGAGCTAGCTGTCAAAACTCTGGTTCTTTTTAATATGGCTCCCCATGGCTTTTTTCAAGCACATATGTATTCATATGCATTCAAGAAGAGCAGACACAATGGATTATGCTGTGGGATCCCCTAGGATCAGGAGGACCAAGGGGAAGGAGGAAGGGCAACCCACAGTGACTTCAATCATTTGATGGACCCACTGAGGGCTGTTTTGCAAGCAAGCCACCCTGTGAACTTAATTCTCAGGGTATGTTCTTGTGAGGTGTGAATTCCTTCTCTCTTTCAACACCAAGATCTTGGGACAGGGTGGGTGGGAGATCATCCAGTGAAACTGAACAATAGGTTCAGGTAAAACAAAAATCCTTTCTCCACCCAAGATTTGTTATTCAGTGGCTCAAGGTGTTATGAAGACTTTTAAAGATGATTCAACCATCTCACAGAAGCTGCCTGTATCCAATAGCTGTATGTCAGCAAGCCCCTTTGCTGCAGAACCACAAAAGAGGAGCAGGACTGGTCCAACATAAAAAGAGAGATGAGAACCGAGACACTGGCTGTGACATCCCTGATAAAGAGATGGTGACATCACCCACTTCTAGCATTTTTAAACGTTCCTTTTAAATCAGATAACTGTTAACTTTGTATGGAAATGCTGTTCAGTTCTCCATACTACTGAGAAAGGAAAGTGTGCATTTTTCTGAGTTCATTTTCTTGACAGACAAAGGTCCAGTGTAATCTCTCAACAAGAGACACAGCACTAAAATAAATCTGTGCAAAACTGAGAGCAACATCTGGGATGATACGAGCAGAATAAACTGACAGAAAGAATCATGAGAGGACATCTGAAAATGTGGACCAGTCTTTTACTGCCATTCTGAATTGCTTCCTTCCCTTGCTCTGTATGTGCTAACTTTTGAGAATCCAAACAAGAGAGACATACCCTTCTCCCCTGATTTAGAAGTCCTTGATCCTTCTTGTTCTCAGTGCTATAAGAAATTAAGAGTGACTAGAGTGGATTATTTTAATATAAATTCTAGTTACAGAAATTGCAATATTTGCTTTCATTTATTTAATAATTTTTGAATACATACAAAAGCAATTTAAAATGTGTTATATTAGCATGCTTGAAAGTTGAAGTGATTGAAACTTTCTTGTGTTCTAATTTATGCATCTAATCTATCCATTTTAATCTATATATTCCTGGTTTGTCTAGTAGTTTCATTTTTTATTTTGGATATGGGAAATGTATGTTTGGTTTTCTGCGAAACATGATGCTAATGGATGGCCTCAGGCAGAGATTTAATTCCTAAATCCCACTGCCTTAAAGGACTGTTGCAACGATAAAAGGAAATACTGCTAATGAAATGTTAAATTCATTTCCCTGAGTAGCTAGAAACTTTTCAGGCCTGACATGCTGTCAGGTTTGGTTGCAGAACCTTAGAAAAGAGTGTTTTCTAGCTTAGGAAAGCAGTATATTTTGTGAAGGAGCTGGGCTGTCTCTTGTGTATGTGTGTAATTAGGAATAGGAAAATCAGCAAATGCTCAAGCTCATTGAGGTCCCTTGATTTCCAATACAAAACATATTCTAAATGCAAGCTTTTCTCTCTTTCTTTCAAATAGGGAAAGTGTTTATTTGTTTATGATTTCTTTAAGCACACACTCAAATATGTATGTTCTGCATTGACTAAATCATGAAAATGCATTTCCCTCCACTTTTTCTAGCCAACATATTGTTCAAATGTAATTCCAAGTTTGGGAATATGTAACCTTTGGCCAAGTAATGCATTCACATTTGCCTTTGTGCTTGAGGTTGTGAGCAGGGCAAATTCCCAACACCTGGGGAGAGAACCTAGAGCTACTAGACATCATCTGGCAGGCCATAGGATCATTTGGGTTCCCATATCCGAGGCTGAGGACAGTTCTCACTGGAGAGCTGGGAATCTGTGCTCTAATCCCCACCCCCACCCCGCCCAGTTGTAGCCATGAGGGATACAGCCATGGAACTGCCTCTCCAAGGTCAGGAACTCAGCTTTGGAGAGTAGGTGAAGGGGGCATTTCAGGGGTTGCAGAAGAGATGAGACTGTAGAGACCAGAGTATGACATATCCTGTGCGTTCTGCTGCCTCTTTCATTCCCCCTCTGAAGCTCCCCAGCTGGACTGTCCAGAGAAAATGGAGAGTGGGAGGAGCAGGAAAGCAAAGATTGCTCCTCCTACTCTGCATTGGATGATCACCAGTCACTGCATTTCAAGGCTGATGATCATCTTGATAGGACTGCACCCTTAAGGAACTGAGGCAACCCTCTTGTGCTTTCCTGTTTGATACTTCAATGTAGTATGTTCTTTGTGTTCAGGAATTTACTTCATTTCTAAGATTTACAAACAGCCACTCTACAAAGTTTCCAGAACAGTTAATGAAAAACAAGATAAGATACATAAAATAGAACAGGATGTTTTCATAATATATCTAACAGCCTGAAATGATAATGGCAACACTAACACATCAAATCTCAAACACTTTAAAAGAAATGGGACAGAAGAAAGGTAGATTTAGAAGTTTTGAGCAGTGTTATTCAAAATCTTGCATCAAGCATTTTGAATGTTGCTTGATTTCAGAAAGACCTTGGTGTTCCTTGCTCTGCATTTTTACCTCACTATCTTGTATGCTATTTGGTTATTCCTTGGCTCACACTGCTTTTGCTTTGATTGGCACATTCATCAACTTGATACCCCCCAGGCAGTTTCCCTAGCAACTGCCACTCATTACAGGAAGGCTTATCATTAATTTAGGACTTAGGGATGAACAAAGACATTAGAAAAGAGCTTCGTTTACTGCGTTCCCTCTGGCCGTATGGAACATATTGTAGGTGCAGTTAATTCTCCAGCACTGCTGCATGCATGAAGGAGACCACTTTATCCTGGGCAGATATGCAAGAAATTAAGTGACTCATTAGATATGAAGAGTTATATTTGGCACGCTTGAGAGCTTTAAAAAAAAATCTCATTTATCCATTCTCCATTAGAACTGCACATTAAGTTAATTTGGGCCAGTTTTCCAGTTTTAAAAGAGAGCAACACACATAGACTAATAGCATATGTAGGCAAATAGTGTATAACACTATCAGTATATAAGCAAAAGTGGTTTGACAGTAACCTTGTTTTACTTTATTTATGTTGTTTAATATTGTTGTTATTCAGCTTGTAACTTAGGAACTCTCAGGTTTTGACTAAGGGATGGAAATGCATCCTTCATCCAGCATATATCCTTTCTGGTCGGTAATATGGCCTCTTCAGAAGCAGTATATTAGGGAAACAGAAGGCAGGCCTGGGGCCCAATCCAGCCCTGAAGTAATTCCTAGAGGTCCCTGGCTGTTTTTCCCCAAGGAATGATCGTTGGTGTTGCCTGAGACTGCCATTATGAATCCTTCTGCATTTCACCCCCAAGGGAGAGACACTGTGAAAGTGGGCATGCCTTCACTTCTGCTGTTGTGCCCCTAATTGGACTTCTCCAATGATGATGTCCAGGGACTGCAGGTGGCGCAGTGGTTTAAACCACTGTGCTGCTGGGCTGGTTGATCTAAAGGTTGCCGGTTTGAATCTGCACAATGGAGTGAGTTCCCATTGCTCTGTCCCAGCTCCTGCCAGCCTTGCAGTTCGAAAGCATGCAAATGCAAGTAGATAAAAAGGTATCACTTCGGTGGGCAGGTAACAGCGTTCCATGCACTTCGGTGTTTAGTCACGCCGGCCACATGACCAGGGAGACTGACTGCGGCCAAACGCTGGCTCCCTCGGCTAGGAAACGGAGATGAGCACCGCCCCCTAGAGTCAGGCATGACTGGACTTAATGTCAAAGGGAAACCTTTACCTTTTTAATGATGATGTCTAGCGACTGGGGTTACCTCTTCAGGAGGTGGGAGTTCCTTGTTGGAAAAACTACCCATCTCAATGTCTCCTCCCTTGGGTTGCTTCTCCTCCCTGTTCCTACAGGCTGGTTGACTGGTCCCTTCATCTACCCTTGAACTAATCTCTCCCATAGCTGGTTCCTGTGGACTCTTGAAACACAGATGGGGTTTGGACTATTTCAAAGACACTTCCTCTTTGGAATTTGAACTGTCATTCCTACCAGAATGGATAGCTTTCCATACACACTCCCGACCCCATGTGCTTGCACAAGAGCCATGAACACTGGGAACTATCATTGTCATGCTAGTTTCTATTTATCAGATAGGTATTGATTTATCTGTTAGTGGTGTGCATATAAAAGAAGAGGAACACTTTTGCTCAGTTGCCTGTGAGGATGCTACCTGCTCAGGACAGACAAGTTAAAGGCAATGAGAGGTTATATTTGGCTGAGGGGTGGAAAATTTCTCGGGGAAAATGGAAGGTTAAACTGTGAAAAGGTGGTGCTACCCACATTTTTAGCTAGGAACTTCCCCATAAAAACTCATGCTGAGTGCAGTTCTAGCATGTCATATACCTATATGGGACAATACCACAAACATTTTTTTGCTATCAGTTGTTGCCTCCCTCCTGTGCTGTCCTCTGCATCATTTCCAGCTCTCATGCTTCCTTTCCGCAAGAACTAACCTCCTCTTGGCACAGCTGAGCCTGCATGATTAAAAAATCTTTGAATTTAAATGGTACATCAGCTGCCTATTAAGAATGTAATTCTTCACTTTGCACTGTCTTACCCAGAAAGGTCACTTGAATGACGCCTAAAATTATGGAATTGTTATTTTTAGCCTTGCCATTATTCTGTGCGTGTGCTTCTGTTTGCTGTGGCTCTCTATTTTAAAATGCAATAAAAATTTAAAAGAAGAATGACAGAGCAAGCCAGTCTCATTCTTGGATTGCCATGGTAACATTCTCATCAGAGAAAAAATTGGTACAGAATTCCAGAGTGGGTATATGTTGTGTTTGAAGGCAATGTTAAAGTGCTCCAATGAAATTGAGTTGAAATTCCAGTTATGGGCTTTGTTGGTTCTTGCAGTTTCTTCCAGAATTAAAGGGTTGGACAGCTTATCAGAATGAAAGGCCAGTTGATCCAGACACCTATACTGAGATGGTTTCACTCTCCCTAACTCATTCCTACTCAGATATCCCAGGTTTTTATTTTGAAACTCTTTACTGAAGGTACTATGGATTGAACCCGAGACTACATGCACACTGAGCATGTGCTTTGTTATTAAACTGTGGATCTTCACTGCAAGGCCCAAGGGCCACCGATGTCTCCCAGTCACCTCAAGCGTGGCTTTCCTGGCTCTCTTGTTTATAGCACTTTCTCGTTCTCAGTAGAGTCAGTCTAGCTGTGCCTTGTCTTTTGCTGTAATAGTAGACCAGCTCCTATGATCTGGGCCACCAGATGAGACTTCAGGGCTTGTCCACTGTAAGAGGAGTGGGAGAAGAGCCCATCAACTATGGTGGGAACAAAGCCCTGGAGGCAAAAAGCAAAGTGAATGGCTAGCTGTATTGGGTCACTGTGCAGGCACTGGAGCTCAGGGAAAACTGAATGTGCTGCTGCGAGAGAATGAAAAGGGGAGAGAGAGCGTGGGAAATGGACCTGCACTAGGAGATTTTGCAGCATTGAGAAGGGCAGAATATTCTCCCAGTGAAGGAAAAAAAAGATCCATCTCATTCCAAGAAACAAGCAATCCTGTCAGAAGTGTACCTGCCTTGCAGTTGGATGACCAATGTGGTGTGCTGGGGAAGGGAAGCAGAGGCTACCAAGTTCATGTGTTACCACATGAGCAGGAGGTAGGAAAAGGAGAGACTTTCCATAACCTGGGAAAGCCCAAGTGGTGGTGGCACCTAGAGCTGAAGCTGTTCCTGCTTCCAAAATGGCGAAAATAACTGCTTAAAATGTGAAAGTGTGGCTATTAATCCACTTTATCTTGATAATTGGTTCTTTTCCACATTGGAACACACATTGGTGGAGTCACCTCATGATCTTTGTTGCCTGAGGTGGTGGTTCTGATAGTTATAACCCATCATCCTTGGGGTATAACTATGGGTGAATTTCCTTGTAGGATTTCTCATGGCAAGAGCTGCCACCATTTTGGATATTTGAAATGCAGCAGAAGCACATTGTAGGTTATTATGTGTGAACCTTGCATGGTTCAATTGCTTGGGCAGTTGACAAATAACTCACAGCCCAAGTGTTCAGAGTTGTGGCTTGTCAACTATCTCAACAACTCATCCTCATCAGGTTCACATGTAACAAGAAACAATGACGTGCTCCCACCACGGTTTCCCACCACAGCTAAATAGTCAAAATGGCAGGCATTGCCACAATGAGAAGGTCTATGGAGAAATCTGTGCATGGTTGCTTTTCATTGCATGCAAACTGGGTCATTGTCATCACAATAAACTTGGCACAGCTGACAGGACAGCCCTTCTTTTTTCTGGGGTCTTTTCAGAGTGGTGTATTCAGCATTTGGAGGAAATGGGTCCATATAGCATTTGCTACTTGATGGTGAAACTCTTGGGTGAATTGATAGTAAAACACTCAGGTGACAGCTTTACCGGGTGGGAAGTTATAAATCAATTATGCTTGACTTTTAATGTTGATATGCTTTGCTAAAAGCAAAAAATATATATATTTTTTTAAAATAAGAAAATAAACTTTCTCTGTTGAATATTGACAAGTGTTTCAAAATGTATAGATTCAGAAAGATAATATTTCTCCACAAAGATAAATACAGACTCTCAGCCCCGAATACCTGACAGGGTTGTTCTTGTGGGGATAAGATTGAGAGTAGGAGGAGAATGATATAAGCTGTTTTGAATTCATAAGGAAAAAAATGGGCCATAAATCAAAAAAAAGAAATAGTGTGAGTAGAAGGAAGAATACAATTGGAATGAAGGTATCCAGAAAAACATGCTATGTATATAAGTTTAGGAGAACCATGCAGTCTTATACATATCTACTCAAAAGAGAGTCCCTCTGAGAGTCCCCCTTCAGTGGGACTTACTTCTAAATAAGTATGGGATAGGAAATACTCTCCCCCCCCCCCCCAAGTTTTCCCCAAGGGAGTCTGTCGGGGGCTGCATGCAACAGTGGACTGAGCCAGAGCCTGCTGTGGGTTGGTCCAAACCATACAAATTCTCTTCCTATTCACTCCCAAGCCCCTATCCATTTATTCACAAAGATTCAGAATATTAAAACCATTGATATGCAAGTAACTAATTACTTTCTATTAACAACATCACTCTGGAAACATGACAAGACCCCTATTTTCATTTAACCTCTTTAGCTCAGCAAAATAACATATTTACTATTCTAACCAGCAATAGTAGTTCATACACAAATTTAACCTCTTTAGCTCAGCAAAATAACATATCTACTATTCTAACCAGCAATAGTAATTCATACACAAATGAATACACTGCAAAAACCTACTAATTTGTTATCAGATGGTTAGAAAAAAAGCTTTGTTTCCCCCGCCCCCACATACACATATGCCATAAAACCAGGAAAAAAGAAAACAACTCCTATTTTTAAAAACTAAAATCTGAAACTACACAGAAGCAGTGGGGGCAGGAGGGGTAGAGGGAAGAGATGGCAAGAAATAAGATTTCAACTGAAGATACAGGTGTTTCTGGAGAGAATGAAAGAAATTATTGATGAGGGGGACAGAGCACCCCTATATCCTCTTCTGTGAGGAAGAGTTAAAGTTGCATGTATAGCCAGCTGTGGTGGACTTGAACATGGTGCTAGCATTCCAGCAGAAGATTAAGGCTGAGTGGCTTCCGTAAGGACACTCTGCCATTTGCTGTTTCTGACGTGTTGTGAGACTCATCATAGCCACATCTGTAGCTGACCGTAGTAATTGATGCACATATCCGCAGACCTCCCTGCGTTTGCTGTCAGTTGCACTTAGCAGTTGCCTGGGAGTCTCTTACATCAAAGCTCAGTGTTAATGGCTCTTCTGTGGGCTTAGTGAATAGTTGCAACTCTGGTTAGAATTTCCTGTTAAGGAAGGACAAAGCTCTACTGTGCATTCTTTCCATATTTTTTTTACCAGGGCAGCAAACACTTTGGTCCTGCTCTGCCTCTGCTTAGTATACCAGCAAAAACAAGCCCTTTGGCTGCTTTTTGATAATTCTGTAATAAACTTGTTAATTAAGGATGGAAGTACCGGCTCTTTACTGTAAGTACATGTCTCTGTGTTGGGAACACCACACAGAATCAGATGTGCACATGCATAATACAGCATCTGCAATGACCTGCTGTAGAAAACAGTTAAAAGAGGCTTCTCTGCTTGATGGGGTTTAAGTCACTGCTTTAGAAACATAGAAACAGCGTGAGCCAGAAGGGGCCTCCCAGGCCATCTAGTCTAACCCCCATCTCCAGCCGACTCCACTCATGACATGCCTATCACGTGCATGTCTAACCTATCCTTGAACACCCTCACCGATGGGGCTTCAACCATCTCCCATGGAAACCTATTCCGTACCCCAGGGGTCCTAACTGTCATGAAGTACTTCCTTGGTTCCCTGGACTTTTCTCCATTGGAACACATCCTGCCCTCCACTGCAGGGGAAAAAAGGTCATGACCCACCTCTGTGTGGACTCACCCCCTTCCTGAGACTTGTTCTTCCTTTTTAGTTGTGGGGGAGAGGGAATCATTTACATCACTTACCCCCAGTGGGGGGTGTATTTCTCTGCTTTTCTGTATATTTCTATATATTCTTTTTTCTATAAATTGCTATATATTCTGTTAACCACAAGGAAGGACAGTGCTGTAGTTTCAGCATAGCAGTTTTGCAGCAATGCATGAGGCTCTTATTTGTTGAGATTTAAAATGTAACATCAGACCTTCTTTACTTCAAAAATAAAATAAAATAAACCTACCAAAAAGGCTGAATAATATGGGAGAGGTTCTGGAGCATTACAGTGTTATGAGAAGGCTCTACAAACTTGTATGAGTGAGAAATCATTTGTTGCAATTTAAAATTTAATATCAGATTGTCCTTGCTAAAAACAAAACAACACTGCATGGACTGCTGTGGGCACCGGAAAATGTCGGGTGAGTAGATTGCCACGTTAGTGTCTACCTGACATCTCTCTGAATCTTAGGCTGCAGCTCATTCAGCAAACACCAAAACATTTGCTTCGTGTCTATTGGACACCACATCTCTGTAATATGGAATTGTCTAATTTAGCTAATTGCTCATAGTGCAACACAAATAATACTTCTTTTATATATATATATATATATATTCTTCATGGAAATTAACACATGGAAGTTGAAATGGATTCTCTGTTCCCTTTTGACACCCGAAAGACTGATATTACAAAAATGGAAGGGTAAAACACTCTTTCTAAAATGCAACAGACTGAGGAGCTTATCATGCTTTTGATATAAGAGCAGGTGGCACATAGTACCAATGTCAACTAGATACCTATTTAAATATTCAGTCTGTTTTTATTTTAAGTCTGTGTATAATTACCAGAAAGTTGTATGCATTTTATACAAATCCATGTATATATACCAAATTAACAGAAATTATGATAATCATTTTAAGCGTCCCTGTGCTCCACATTGGGGAACCCTTTCATAGGCAACACTGGAGGTGTGCTGTGCCCCATGACTGTGGAATAACTAGCCATGCAGTGGCATATGGAATGTAAAATCTATCCAGAATTTGTAGGGTCTGATTTGGCTCAGTGGTTTATACTGTTGCAATAATTTTTTGAACACAACACGACACAAATAATTCTTGTGTTGTTGATTTAGGCTTAGTTTTAGGTAAGTTACTTTATGCATGGAAAAAGGAAGCATATAAATAATTTAAATCAACTAAAGACATGATCCCATCAACATGTAGTTTATTATTTATTTATTTAAAGTTTTTATATGCCGTCCCCTTGCTATATAGCCTTGGGACGGCTCACAGAAATAAACACAAAACAAATAACAAATAACAATTACAGTTAAAACCCGGAAACACAATGGATGCACAATTAAAACCTATAAATATTAAACATTATTAAAATATTGTTTGAATAAAAAGGTCTTGGCCTGGCGCCGAAAAACAAATAATGACAGCACCAGGCAGATCTCTCTGGGGAGCGCATTCCATAAATGGGGCGCCACCGCAGAGAAAGCCCTCCTCTGGGTACTCACCCTCCTAATGTCTTTCACAGAGGGTTCCCAGAGGAGGGCTTCTGCCGCCAATCTCAAGGGGCAGGAGGGCAAATATGGAAGCAGGCGTTCCTTCAAGTATCCAGGTCCCAAGCCGTTAAGAGCTTTGTAGGTTATAACCAGCACCTTGAATTGAGCCCGCACTTCGATGGGAAGCCAATGAAGCTGATAGAGGACTCGGGTTATATGAGAATAACGCCAAGTCCCCGTCAGCAACCTGGCTGCTCTGTTTTGCACCATCTGAAGTATCTGGACTGTCTTCAAGGGCAGCCCCACATAGAGCGTGTTACAGAAATCCAACCGGCAAGTAACCAATGCATGCATCACTGTCGCTAGGCAGTCGTCAGTTGAAGGAGCTGCAGCAGTGTAGTTTAATCTCACTGTGCATGGATCTGTGGGTCCATGTGAGTGTGCATGCATGGGAATATGTAGGATTTTCTCATGCAAAGGGCAGCTTAAAGACCCATGCAGTCAACCTCACCTGTATAATCTCCTGTTTCATATGCATGTCCTTAAAGGGTAGGATTGCACTGTGCTGAAGTCACTCTCATGGTGCTAAAGGTGTATGTTCAGAGCACCTGCATTGGTTGCCATAGAATTTACTTTGCTACCTTTAAAATGACAGGCTGCCTGCATTTATGATTATATACAGAAATCATATAATGTATATATGCTCCTGCAATACATCTATCATGATATCTTCTTCATGATACTAGTCAATTGTTTGTGTTTAGTCAAGCAGCACCTAATAGTTGACTTTTCCTTAGTCCACTATCTAGTATCTAGTTAGTGAGTGCAATAGCGACCTTACGCAGATATTTGATATATATGTGGGAAGGAAGAACTGGAGCCAGCTTTGCACCCTTGGCTCACTCAATGTATGTACATGGTGAAAGAATGACATCTCTGTGCACAGACCTGAAATCTGTGATTTCCACAGGTCATTTTCTGTGGCTTATTTGTCATGAGATCTGTGCCTGATCATGTAGACCTCTGTGCAGATGTTCTTCTCTATGTATAGACAACAGTTGTGTTGGATGGATGGATCCACCAGGCATGATCCCAGCCCTCTTGCCACATGTTCATCGTGCAGGGCTGTTGTCTCTCTCTCACCCAAGGCAGTTGATATACTGATTAAAGACAATGTTTTTTTAACTGAAATGTTACATGAAAGCTGAAGGTGTCTGCCTTGAGTTTCGAATCTTCAGCTGAACAGTCGAAGCCGTAGGATGTTTCATATGATGTAATACTCCATTTCTGTGCATTCAGAAGTAAGACTGATCAGTTTCAGTGTGGCTTAATCCCAAACAGGTCTGCTTAAATTGTTAATAACCATGTTGATGATTGATGATTTAAAACTATGTTGGGTGCTCTGTTGGGCAGAATTAGATATAAACTGAAAATTAGTAAAATAATCATGACATATTTTATGTAAGAAAGGAGAGCATTAGGGGCCTTAAGATTCCCTATTAACAAGTTTATAATTTTCCCCATGTTGTGAGATGTCTTACATTTCTATTTAAACTTTAGCAATAATTTTTAAATTGTTGTAGCTATATATACATTAGCATTTAGAAATGTTACACACATTGGCGTCCTTTTCTGCCCTCTTTTTTAGTGATGAATGCATTTCCTTTTTTGGGTGATGCACAAATGAGTCTGAGATGCAGTGTACTACGTCATATGTTTCAAAATGGTTTCCTACAACTGGGACACATTGACTAGATTCAGTCAACACAAATATTCAGGGGATGTACTGTTGTTGTACCAT